>NW_026129529.1:0-48800 GCF_022985175.1 Labeo rohita | reverse complement strand
CCATGTTCAATACATAGATGACTCCCAGCATCATTGCACATGCTTGGGCTACAGATCCAATGTTGTCCAGAATGATTTCTCCTTCAACATAAATGCCAATGTCATCATGTGCTCCAATTTCTCCACCCTCCTTGTTGATGACATATACGCCCATGGTGGAATTCTGCAGGTCTCTCTGGATGTCATCTCCTTCAATGTCCTGTATATTTGTAGAATATAAGAAAAACATGAATTTATGTAATAGATTTTAATGACCTGAAAATTCTAAAAATTTTTTTATATTTACAATATATAATTACACTGGTCAGTAAAACTATTGAAAATATTTTTGTCAGTTAAATTAAGGTTCATGTGAATTAACAAACCACAGATTTTTGTTTTTATGGCATTGTGAAAAATATCCAAACTTTTCTGCAAATGGAGCAGAGACACAGAAGTCAGAATGGATTGAGAGATGGACTAACACATTGTTGGTTTTGGTCTTTTAATTGAACAATAAGAAAAATAATGAATAAAGCCTGCCTTATTGTTTCAAGAACCAAACTGATGGTTTACAATGTTTTAGCCAATTACTGAACATCTCCAGTCCAGACACAGACAAATGTACATCATCCTGTGACAACATCCATGTTGTTTTACTCTGCAGGATTTCATTTCCTCAACATAAAGTTTGTCAGAGTCTGTTAATAATTATTGTATGTCAGAGTTCTTGAATGCACCAGGGTGTGTTTAGAAAATGGTACCTGCTTTGAAAACTGTGCAGCAAATTGTTGATTTTTGTTTTGTCCTTTAAGAAATTTAACTTTCAAATAGTTTCTTTTAATATTTTTTGGTACATTTTTCTCAAGTGGAAATGTTAAGTTTATAATTACTTTTCCTTATCTACCTCATTTGTAAACGTATTATTTTTTTATGTGATGATATCACTTCCTGTTTAGTCACTTCCTGGGTACTCCCAGTTCTGCATGAAGGCAATGACACAGTCATAGTGTGCTCTAAACAATCCATTGCATCCACTGAAAAGCATCATAGAGGCAATGCCGTAAGTTCATTCATTTGACATTAAACATGTTAAAGAGCATATATTAGTAATTATTTTTTAAAAAATACGATGTTTGATAAGTTGCTAAAACAGTTGTTTACTAGAGTTGAGCCGGATACTCGGCTGAAACGAGTATCCGGCACGGATAAAGCACTTTTGCCGAGTACGAGTATCATACGAGTAATACGAGTCAATATCTGTGCTCGGATTGAATAAAAATTCTCATTGGGTAGTTTACTGTGTCTGCGTTCTGTGATAGGCTAGTCACAGGGCCTCTCCCCTACACACATACTAGAGATGCGCGGATGAGCTTAAACGTCACCGGAATCCGCAGCTCCAAATAAATGATCCGCCCGCCACCCACCCGCACCTGTATTTTTCTCTGATTTAGATAACCGCACCCGACCCGCACCCGATCGTCATTTACAATTATTCTAATTCTTAGTTTTGCATGATGATATGATGAATGTGATGAACACTTATAAGCTTAATCACTCGTGCTTTTAAGCCAAATCCACGCTAAAAAGAATAACGTTAACTGATATCTGGACGTGACGTATTGTTTTCGGTATAATGTACTGATTCAAATTAGTAATCAATAATAATTTTTATTTTAATACTCGGCGTGCCTCTCTTGACATGCTCTCGCGTATGAACAGGCAGCAAATGTGGTGCTGGCGCGGACGGCGCGGGCGCGGGCGCGGGCGCATCAGGCGCATCAGGTGCAATGATAAAACATATTTCAAAGGAAGCCGGCGCTAGGGTCCTTACCGTCTTTGCTGGGTGTTTTGAGCGAATATTTGCATGTATTCACATACGATTTAGTTACAAATGGTGGCCTGTCATGATTTTGGCTAATGCAGGACACTACTGAATGATGCGCATCAGAGGGGATTTAGAAGTGGGTGCGCAGAGCCGACTGATAAAGAAATGGGTATACGCGGGTTATACACACCACTGCATATTAACCTACTCGAGTATTTAAAACATATGTTAGAAAATACAGTTAATATTTGCGTCATTATTGATTTTTCTCATCCACCCGCAAATAATCAGAATGCAATTTTTTATTACCCGACCCACCCGACCCGCGGATTGTCCGCAGCGCCCGCGGATATAACCGCCATCCGCGCATCACTAACACATACAGATTTATTGTGTTGCTGTGTCCCGCTCTGCTCACACACACACAGAACACTGAGAAGAGAAGAGAACAGCGCGCTCTCTCTCTTCTCTCCCCTCAGTCACTCAGGTTTGCGGGTTTTTTTCCGTTAACGTTTAGGGTTTCTTCAGCATCACTTTTGTTTTTTACTTTGGTTTGTTTGTAGTACTTACTTTTTAACCAGTAGAGTTTTGGTAAACGTGGGGTTTGTTCAGACGTGGTGCTTGGTAAAAGCGACTCGCGTCTCTGCCTGTCGGAGAATTTATTTTTCTTTTTTAAACCGTCAGCTGGCTCTGACCAGTTTTTTTACTTCACGCACTGAGTGTCTGACACTTTCTTTCTGTATTTCATAAATAAATAAATAAATAAATAAACCACACTGCTCAAGGTTAAAAAAAGAAAGTTATGTTGAAATGAAAACTCTTGTTCATTACATTTTACTTCATAATTGCAACCGCATGTGTTGTATTCATTGTTGCAAAACTTATTCTGTATATAGTTCGTTTGTTATCATGATCAAACCCACTGATCTGAAGCTCAATGCTGATGCTGTCATGTAAATAGTTTTCTAATCAGCAATAAATATAACAATTTCTGATCAACCCATATCAATTGCATGCTTAAAATAACATACCGGTTAAAGCCCCGCCCATTTCAATACAACATGACCCACTTCCAGGTTAAATCCCACCCACTTCCGGGTTAGGCCCCGCCCACTCCGAGTACAGATACAGATACAGATAATTCATATGGTTAACAGATACAGATACAGATACAGATAATGCTGTACTCGCTCATCCCTATTGTTTACCATTGTGTACAAGCTTTCAGTGATGCTAATAGCCATTGTAATCGCTACTTAAAGGAGAACAGTAGTTTATGTTATAGACATGCATAGTAATACAATGTAAGACACGGACACTGAATATTGCTGTATTGTTTATTACAGTTTTCACCGCAAATGTTAATGAGGAAGAGTGACAGTAAATGGTCAACCTTACTACGACTCTGTCTTCATTGGCTACGGTTTAACTTGGTGTTTAGTCAGAGTTCAACACTCTGCACGAGAACATTACAGTGAAAAGGCATTATTTGATGAAAAAGTGGTTAAAATGGCCACAAGCAGCAAGTCGTCTGTGTGCAGCACAAGAAGTGGCAAGTCATCCGCATCATCGACGAGTGCAGCCCGTGCCCGGGCCAGAGCTGAAGCGGCTAAAGTGAGAGCATCATATGCCAGCCAAGAGGCTAAACTGAAAATGGAAAAGGCCACAAGAGCGGCTCAAAATCAGCTGGAAACAGTAAGAATAGACACTGAGTTGGAAGTGTTGACACTACAACGGGAAGCTGATGCAGCTGCTGTGGAGGCACAAGTGCTGGAAGATGCTGAATTAGCAATGCATGGCGCAGTTGAAAGAGGAGGATCTGAATCAGAGAAAGTTAAAATTGAACGTACCAGTGAATATGTCAATTCTCAAATCAACCTGCAGAATCATTCTCCTTCTCCACTCTTATCAGCTTTGCCCGTTGCTCATGTCGACTCACATAACAGCTTCATAACATGGAGTCCAGCTGTGAAAGACATTAAACACGCACAGTCTACCAAAAACAAGCCGAAGTCTGAGAAAGCAGATAGTATGCACTTACCTGCAACATACCTCTCTGATCTGTCTGAAGGTGCGATTAAGTCTGAAGTTGGGAGGACCAGCCCCATTATGAATACACCTGCTAAGCCTTACATTGCTCAATACATTCCTCTAGCTAGCACGCCACCACAGGCAGAGCCTTTGGCACAGTATTTAGCCCGGCGAGACCTTGTTAATTCAGGACTGTACCAATTTGATGATAAGCCTGAAAATTATCGGTCATGGTATTCTTCATTCACCAGTGCAGCTCGTGAAGTTCACCTCACAGCAACCCAGGAACTAGACCTCATGACGAAATGGCTGGGAAAGGAATCTGGCGAAATGGTGAAACGGATCCGCTCAGTGCATGTCAATAACCCCAATCTGGCTTTACACAAAGCATGGGAAAGACTACGCGAGTGCTATGCTGCACCAGAAATCATCGAAAGGTCACTGTTTCAACGATTGGACAGTTTTCCTAGGTTTTCAGCTAAAGACCACACTAAATTACGTGAACTGGGGGATTTACTTATGGAAATCCAGGGAGCTAAAGAGGATGGTTATCTCACAGGTCTGTCATACCTTGACACTTCACGTGGAATTGCACCAATTATAGATAAGCTTCCATATGGACTTCAGGACAAGTGGGTGACTACTGGGTCATGCTACAAAGAAGGGAATTACGGTCGCTTTCCTCCCTTTGAGTATTTCTGTAACTTTGTGTGCTACGAAGCAAAAAAACGAAATGATCCAAGCTTTATGCATCAAAGTAGTGTTACAACTGCAAAACCAGACAGATCCATCGTGAAGAGTTTCCAAACCAACAAACCCATCTCAGTTCACAAAACAGATGTGTGTGCAACCAATGATGATCCTAACAAAATCTGTCCATTACACAATAAACCACACCCCTTGAAAAAATGCAGAACATTCAGAAACAAACCCCTCGATGTCAGAAAGGCATTCCTCAAGGAGAAAGGAATATGTTTCAAATGCTGTTCTTCGATTTCTCATCTCGCCAAGGAATGCAAGTCCTCCGTGAAATGCTCTGAATGTGGTAGCAACTATCATGATGTGGCCATGCACCCTGGCCCATCACCACAAGCAGTCAAGGCTCCTTCACCATCACAAGAGGATGGCGGGGAGGGAGAAGATAATTCTAATAACGCTGTAGTCAATACAAGCTGTACAGAAGTTTGTGGTCCAAGTCAGTGGGGCCGCTCATGCTCAAAAATCTGCCTTGTAAAGCTGTACCCAGAGGGTTCCAAGGACATGGCCATCAAAGCCTACGTAATTCTGGACGACCAGAGCAATCGTTCATTAGCCAGACCTGAATTCTTCGAGCTGTTCAATGTAGAGAGCGAACAATTCTCATATCATCTCAGAACTTGCTCTGGCATCATAGAAACATCTGGCAAGAAAGCAGAAGGATTCCAGATTGAGTCCCTGGATGGAAAGGTTCTCATCTCTCTTCCACCACTCATTGAGTGTCATGAGATCATGAATAATCGCTCTGAGATTCCAACGCCAAGTGCAGTTCTTTACCAGCCTCATCTCCGACACATTGCCAAGCACATTCCGGAATTAGAACCGGAAGCAGAAATACTTTTGCTACTTGGAAGAGATGTGATCAGGGCACACAAGGTCAGGCAGCAGGTAAATGGACCAAATAACGCCCCCTTTGCCCAACGATTGGACCTGGGCTGGGTAGTGATAGGAGAAGTGTGCCTAGGTAATGTGCATAGGCCAACGGTTAACACATTCAAGACCAATGTGCTGGAAAGCGGTCGCTATTCAATTTTTCAACCCTGTACGAGCTTTATGCAGGTCAAGGAGATGCAGCAAAGTGGTAGCACATCTTCCAAAGCAACCGAGAAGACGCTTGGACAGACAGTGTTCAGCAGAACTGAGCATGACAACAAACCTGCTCCATCTGTGGAAGACACAGTTTTCCTGAAAATAATGGACACAAACGTCTACAGAAATGATGCTAACAGCTGGGTAGCTCCTCTACCATTCAGAGAACCACGCCGGCGATTACCAAATAATAAGGAGGTTGTTCATCGATTTACCTGCCTGCAACGAACCTTGAAGAGAAAACCTGAGATGCACCAACAGTATGTGGCATTTATGGAGAAGATCTTTACCAACGGACATGCTGAGGTAGCACCGCCACTGAGCAAAGAGGATGAATGCTGGTATCTTCCTACATTTGGGGTCTACCATCCTCAAAAACCCAAGCAGATCAGGGTGGTCTTTGATTCCAGTGCTCGTTGCTCGGACATCTCTCTCAATGATGTGCTCCTCACAGGTCCCGACCTCAATAACTCCCTTGTTGGCGTCCTGCTACGATTTCGGAAAGAGAGGGTTGCTATCCTAGCGGACATTCAGCAGATGTTCCATTGTTTCTTGGTGCGTGATGACCATCGTAACTTCCTTCGATTCCTATGGCACAAGGATAATGATGTCAACAAGGAAATTATTGAGTATCGAATGAAGGTCCATGTCTTCGGCAATCGGCCATCTCCTGCCGTGGCCATTTATGGGTTGCGAAGAGCCATCAGAGAAGGTGCACAGGAGTATGGTGCTGATACCGTCAAGTTTGTGGAAAGATGTTTCTATGTTGATGATGGTTTGGTATCAGTTCCATCCGAAGCTGAGGCAATCGATCTGCTCCAACGTACACAGGCTTCACTAGCTGAGTCAAACCTCCGTTTGCACAAGTTTGCTTCGAACTCTCAGACAGTCATAGAAGCTTTTCCGCTAGAAGATTGTGCTCCAGTAATTAAGGACCTAGATCTGAGTGGAGAAACTTCACCCACACAAAGGAGTCTAGGGCTGCTATGGGAGATCACGACTGACACATTCACTTACTCTGCATCGACCATTACCAAGCCATTTACCCGTCGTGGAGTCCTCTCCACTGTCAACAGTGTTTTTGATCCTCTGGGTCTAGTGGCACCTGTCACGATCCAGGGAAGAGCCCTTCTCAGAGAACTTACCTCTGAACAGTCAGACTGGGACACAATCCTCCCTAAGGAAAAACTAAGCAAATGGGAAGCCTGGAGAGATTCTCTCCAAGACCTAGAACAGCTTCATGTTCCACGTACATACACAACAACCTCACTAATTGAAGCAGTGCACACAGAATTGTGTGTATTCTCAGATGCATCGACTAAGGCCATAGGTGCTGTAGCATATCTGAAAGCACTTCAGAAAGATGGGCAAGTCGAAGTAGGATTTGTTATGGGCAAAGCAAAACTGGCACCCCTCTCCGAACCTACAATCCCACGGCTTGAGCTGTGTGCTGCGGTCTTAGCAGTAGAGATGGCAGATCTCATTAAGGATGAGTTAGATCTTGAGTTAAATGACATAAAGTTCTTTACCGACAGCAAAGTGGTGCTTGGCTACATTTATAATGAGTCAAAACGATTCTATGTGTATGTTCACAATAGAGTCCAACGCATCCATCAGTCCTCTAAACCTGAGCAGTGGCACTACGTACGTACAGAAGAAAACCCTGCAGATCATGCGTCGCGATCTTTACCTGCATCCCGTCTGGCTCAGACTTCTTGGTTCACCGGCCCCTCATTCCTGCGTCAGCCACCTGCAGAAGAAACACAAATAACTGAGGCGTTTGAGCTAATTGAACCTGAAAGTGACTTGGAAATCCGACCACAAATACAAACATGTGCGACTAATCTTGAAGAACCAGAGCTTACCTCTAACCGATTCCAACGGTTCTCTACCTTCACCTCCCTAGTAAGAGGAGTAGCATTTCTAGTTCACATGGCAAAATCCTTCAAGCACACAAACCAAAACAGCAAATGCAAAGGTTGGCACAGATGTGACTTACCTCGTACTCCAGACGAAATTGACCAAGCAAGGAATGTTGTCCTTAAAGCAACACAAAAGGATGCATTTGCAAAAGAACTGTCAGCCCTCCAGGCTAACCAAACTGTATCCAAAACTAGCTGCTTGCGAAAACTAAGTCCGATCATGGAGGACAATTTCATTTGCGTTGGAGGAAGACTTAAGTATTCTGAAGTTACAACTCCGGAAAAAAACCCAATAATTCTTCCCAAAGACAGCCATGTATCCTTACTGCTCATTCGACATCACCATGAGCAAGTGAAACATCAAGGCCGTCACCTTACGGAAGGAGCAATCAGGGCAGCAGGTCTGTGGATCTTGGGAGGGAAGTCACTAATTAATTCAGTACTCCACAAATGCATAACCTGTCGCAAGCTGCGTGGAAAGTTTGAAGAACAATACATGGCGGACTTGCCATCTGAACGTCTCAAAGTCTGCCCTCCCTTTACATATGTAGGGCTCGATGTATTCGGTCCCTGGTCTGTCACAAGCCGACGCACCAGAGGAGGACAGGCGGAGAACAAGAGGTGGGCCATTATGTTCTGCTGTATGAGTTCAAGAGCTGTGCACATTGAGATCATTGAGTCTATGGACACGTCAAGTTGTATAAATGCTCTCAGGCGCTTCTTTGCACTCAGAGGCTCTGCGAAACAGCTTCATTCTGATTGCGGTACCAATTTTATCGGAGCATGCAAGGAGCTTGGAATGGACAAAACAGTGCAAAGGTATCTCAGTGAGCAAGGATGCAGCTGGGAATTCAACCCACCACACAGTTCTCACATGGGAGGCTCGTGGGAGCGCCTGATCGGCATTGCCAGAAGAATCCTGGATTCAATGTTTCTGCAGCTGAAAACTCGCTTAACCCATGAAGTCCTTTGCACACTAATGGCAGAAGTGACTGCTATCATAAATGCACGACCACTCCTACCTGTGTCTGCAGATCCGGAACAACCATTCATACTTTCACCGTCAGTGCTGCTTACACAGAAGACAGGAGTTCCGCCTCCTCCCGGAGACTTCTCGGACAAAGACCTGTACACAAAGCAATGGAGACAAGTTCAGGCCCTTGCAAACCAGTTCTGGACTCGCTGGAGCCGCGAATACTTACCTTGCTTGCAACACAGACAAAAGTGGACAGTACCTCGCAGAAACCTTCAAGTGGGGGATCTAGTTCTGCTTAGGGACAAGCAGGTAGCCCGCAACTGTTGGCCCATGGCCAGAATCTCCGCTGTATACCCTGGAAAGGATGGACATGTAAGAAAGGTTGAGGTCACAACAACTGACCAAGGCAATATCAAAACCTTTCTAAGGCCAATTGCAGAAGTCGTTCTACTTCTTCCCAAAGACTGATCTAGAGACTAGGTTTAGCACGCTGTCAAGTTCATAGTGACCTCACATAGGTCAGGCGGGGAGTGTTTTGTCCTTTAAGAAATTTAACTTTCAAATAGTTTCTTTTAATATTTTTTGGTACATTTTTCTCAAGTGGAAATGTTAAGTTTATAATTACTTTTCCTTATCTACCTCATTTGTAAACGTATTATTTTTTTATGTGATGATATCACTTCCTGTTTAGTCACTTCCTGGGTACTCCCAGTTCTGCATGAAGGCAATGACACAGTCATAGTGTGCTCTAAACAATCCATTGCATCCACTGAAAAGCATCATAGAGGCAATGCCGTAAGTTCTTTTTATACAAATATTCTCAACCTTATGCCTACTTATATGGTTAAAATTAATTTTCTAAAATTGATGCTTTGGAAAATGGTCAGTGGTAATGTTAAAGGAGAACTGTGGTCAATTTCAACATTGAGCTCATTTTTTTGTAAATTTGGAGTGCTGTCAGTACAGAGAACAACGACAGAAATCGGTGTTGCCTACACAGTGTTATCCTCTTTTTAAAATTGGCACCCTGTTGACACAATGGGGCAAGTTTTAAACCTGCTTTTAGCCTCTTAACATCCTTGATGTGTCATTACAAATGCCCAGCCATGTGAGTGATTCCTTTCGAGTGAACACGGGTGAATCTGACTGCAGCAGATGTGAAAGATATGAATAAAAGTGGTGTTAATTCAGCCAGCGCACATACCTGTATTTATTTCTTGTTTTCGGTCGAAGTCCACAGTAGTCGATTGTCGAGATCACGCGCATGATCATAGGTAACTAAACCTATGCGCTTGAACTCGACAATCGACTACTGTGGACCAAAAAACAGGTTCTCTGTACTGACAGCACTCCAAATTTACAAAAAAATGAGCTCAATGTTAAAATTGACCACAGTTCTCCTTTAATGCATTCGTCATCAATGGGCTAAAACATAAAAACACCAGTATGATCCTCTGTAGTGACATGCTTTAGTGGCTAGAGCATTTTTCAAGTTTTGCATTAGTTGATTTAAATAAACAGCAGGCTTCCACACTATAATAGCTCTAGACCCCAAAACACGACAGCATGTAGACTGTGATAGGACTACAGCTGCCATAGTTTTGGTGTCAACACACTGATTTTGTTATGCATCGGGTTTGTTTTTGTTGAGTGCCCCTTTAAATTCATTTTCTTCTAACTAGTGGGTTAGTGACATTAGGATCTTAAAACATTTTATAATATCAGACTGATAAATGCAATTACAATGACTTGCCTTATACTCCCGAATGAGATGTCCATCATCCTCACCAAGGTAGATGCAAAGTGCCTTGAGGACTGCTGCCCTTTTAAGATTGATGTCACTTGTAGCCTGTGTAAAAGGACTACAACTATTAAAATACAATAAATAATAAAAAATGTCTTGAAACTGTAGAATATTTCAAACCTGTGGTAACCTCAAAAATATATACACAATGACTTCATTATACATTCTGTAAATGGACTGCCTTCTTTAGCTAAAGAATGTTAGTGTATTGTGACTTCATTTTCATTAAATATCAGGTCTGAATGTGTAGGGCGATAGGGTGACGGTTCAGTCTGCATGGTAGGTGCAAATGTACCAAAAGGTCTCCGTTTTAAAACAAAAATGTAGTAGTGTGGATGTAGCCTTAGGAACCTTGCCCCTTACAAATAATCAAGGCTGGCACTAGACAGGTACATTTCAGGTTTCTCCACAGTGTATATGATATTTTCTACTAAAATGTAAAAACATGTTTACCTCTTGCAAGATTGCCAGATGTTTGGCTAGTTTTTGGCCAGAAACACCTCCCTTTTTGTTGAAAATAGATGTCAGCTGGGGTAAAAGGCTGTCCAACTGAGCCATGAAGGTTGTTTCAAGTGGGACGGTTGTTATGCGCTGGAATTCAGCATTTATCTATTACACACACAAAAAAAACAACAACAGAAGACAAAGAGCACTGTGATCAGCCATTGGTGTAATGATATTTTGTAGCTATTAAATAGATATATTCAAATTTTCTTATATTAGGTGTACAGTGTGTTCTAGCCAGATGTATTGCTATCAATCAAGGGTAATGGCAAGAAATCAAAACTGGACCAGCATCCTGCATCCTTATTTAAACTTTAATAATATTTTTTTATATTTACAATGGGTCAAAGTGTAATGTAAAAACCCAGGGAGCAAGCATGTGCTTACCTCATCAATGTGAAAAAGTGCAGGCCACCTGGCTTTAAACTCTCCGGCAGCTGGATTTTCCTGCACTACCTCTTTTCTTCTATAGGAGAATGTTTTTGACATCTTCTTTTTTACACATGATGCACCGTTTCTTTGTCTGACATCATTCAACATTTCAAGTCTGACATTTTCTAAGCTTTCATCCGTTTCGCCAGCAGGGTGTGAAGGACAAAAGTTGACTTCAGCCTTTTTAGGCTTCTTTACATTTTTGGCTGGGAGGCAGTCATCACTACGTTTGTTTTTCAAAGCATTTACAGTCACTTCTGGAAAGCCAATAGTTCGCATCTTTGTTCTGTAATTAGCCATTTTATATTTTAGGCTAATCATCCAGCCATAGTAACCAGTGGCAGATGGTTCCTTCAAACAGGGAAATTTTTTGATGAGTGCCTCTGCTACCTCATCTATTTGGTAATTTTGTGGGTACGCTGTATACTGGAAGATCTCCTCGGCTAGCTTCTCTAAGATGTCAGACTTCAACCCTGGAGTAATCTTCAGTTGAGTGCCAGTTTCTCTGAAGCTGTCATTTCCACGTTGAAGCTGCACCTCTACATTGTATGGAAAGTGAGGAATGGGGAATTCACGTGGCCATGCACGTGATCTCAATTCATTGTCTGAATGTGGCAGAATGATGGTGTCATCCGAGTCTGTTGTGGGCAATGAGGCCTGTGAGGAAATGGGAGATGTTTGGTTGCTCACTGGTGCTCCAGATGATCCAGAAGTGCTGGGAGCATTCTGCATTACAGAAGATGGACTCAAACCCACATCATTTAGGGGGGTTAGAGTTAGGGTTGCCATGTACACCAACTTGATTGTACTTCTGTCCTTTATGTCGTGTACTGATGTAACATTCATGAACTCATTGTTGAAGTCAGGATCCATGAATTGAATACGAAAGTCTGTTTCAATTCCAAACGCTTGGCAAATTGTATTGTGGAACTCTGCCAAAGTTTCTGGCATTCCTGAATGGAGATCAAGTCTTCTATAGTCATCGTCGCCCACAATGACTCTCAACTTCAGATGCTGTGCCATTCTTCAATCTAATTGTTAAAGACAAAAAAAAAAAAGGTAAATCAGCATTTCGTACTATTGTTACTTAGGTATAACTTTTTATGAACCGAACCAGAGCAGGATCATACCACCACACAATTCCAATCTGTAATGTTATTCTGCACTTGAAAACACAATGAATTTTTACCGTTACTTTCTTTGCGTGGAATGAAGAACACCGAGATATTTTTTTCTTTGTTTGTGGTTGTGTGGTAGTTCTTCCTTTGAACATGATATATTTAACCCCTTAACGCCTATTGTCATAAATATGCAACAAACCGTTTGACTCAACATTATTTACCATCTACTTGAAGGCAAAACACACATAATTTTTTTTTATATCTACAAAAATATAAATTTAGGCGTTAAGGGGTTAAACTGACAGATTTGAACACTAATTTGTATTATTTTAGTCACAAATGTTTTCCTTAACCTGTACATTTATATAATGGCAACATGAGGGTAGTTTAGTACAGGGAGATGTCAGATGATTGGATTGGATTTCCCTAAAAAAATTCTCTCTATCATTACTAAAAACAAAATTATTTTTTAAGAAATGTTAGGCTGCCCTCTTGTTACCATATTTAGTGTATTAGTGTATTAACTCATGCAGCATATGAACACAACACGAACTACCATAATCCAACCTTGTATCTGTATGAATCGTTTAAGTGTCACCATTCGCCGGCCTCCAATCCTGTAATCTGCCAAGGGGTACGGGTCCAACAAGGCGCCAAGTTGAATGAGGGAGACTTCTGAAGTGGGACATAACTCAAATGCCCTAAAATGCTCCCTATACCATGCATCAAGCTTTTTAACAATAAAACTCAAGCTTTTCTCCACTACAACCATCTGGATAACCTCTGCAAACTCTGGTAAGCCACCTACAGAGCCATGAACAACAACCATACCTTCTCTGTAGTTAACTCCATTAACAGACACATTCTTTGTGAGTTGAATGTGAGTAATATCAGGGTATTCCAACTGCAGAACCTTCTGCACATCCTGATGCAAAATGTCAACAGAGACAGTTGAGACAGCTGAGACAGTCAAGCTAGAAGTTTCGGTTGTGGTTGACGCCAAGTTATAAGCAATCATGAACTGATGCTTCACCGCCATGGACAAGAGTACGTTTTTAAAGCAGCGTGTGTGACGGACCACCTGCTTAAAAAAACTGTGTTTCGCCTCAAACCTCATTGTCCACAACCCAACTAGTGGACCAAAAAATCTGATCATCTGTGGATAATGTTCCACAAAATGATGTTTCGGCAACAGGTTTAGACCAGGAAAAACCTCTCGTAACCTAGCTCTATGGTCACAAATCTTGGCTTCAAGGAAAGCAATGGATTGTGTTGTGTGCACTGGTGCAACAACTAGCTCAACGATATCTTTAAGGTCCAAAATGACCTGCCAGGCAGGTTCATCTGGGGGCACCAAATGTCCAATCAAAAACGGGAGCAATCGCAAAAGACTCCAATTTTCATGCGCATTTCCTCCAATGCTTTTCTTCAGCATGAATGTCCTGGGAATAGCATGAGGACGATTACTTTTGTCTGTCCACTTGTAAGGAAATTTCTGAATGGACTCATTGAGTTTGTCAAGTGTGAAATACTTTTTTGAAATTAACAAGTTGAGGCAGTGTGCCAACTCAACTGGTAATATGCCTTCAAAGATGTCATGTGCAACATCTGGAGGGTAGCCTGTGCAGACATTAAAATGAGAAAGATATGAAGAGAAAACACACTTCCTTTTAACACCGTAACAAGGTTGTGCATTTTCCTGTGCTGATCTAACATGCATTTCATGCATCTCTTTGCTTCGGAGAGTAAATGTCCCTGAACTCACTTCGCTCTCCTGAATTTGCGACTTTTTTGCCACACAAAAGCGGCAAATGTATTCACCTGCAAAACTTTCAATAAATCCAGCAATTCCATGTGCCCCCAAATTGTCTGCTACAACACACTGTATTGTGCCTTTAACAAAATCTCCAAGCTGAGCAATAAAAATACCTTGACTTTCCAAAATGGCAAGATCCCTCAACAAGGGCTCTAGGACCTTTTCATAGCCATATTTCCTCACATCATCAGATCTGCAGAGTAAGGCCAAATAAATTGAAGACAACGAAGAATGACAACCTGGTGGTAAATTGCTGAGAGTCCAGTAAACGCCACAGATCTTGTGCTTTTTTCGAGATGTGCCAAGTGGATTACAAATTTCGAAATCATCCACATAAAAATTCAACAACACTCGCAGCTCACCTTCTGACAAAAAATGGTTATCCTTGAAAAACTGACCATCTCGAAAAGACTCGTATTTCACGTCTCCTCTGCCCTCTGATATGAGGTGATTATCTAATGCTTTGTTAAGAATGTGACCATTAGTAAAAAGCTGCTGTAAAAACTTTAATAGTGGAACATACTGCAGCGTTCTTTTATCTTTGTCATCCAAGATATATTCTATGGGTTCCACAACTTGAAAATTGTCTCTGTAGTATTTTTTGCGCTTAAAGGATGTTGCCAAAGGACAACCTTTGCCAATTGACTTATAGACAGGATTAGATGTACACAGGGCCGATGCAAGTTCTTCAATGACTGACCGGTCAATTTGCAGGTTGTAACTATTCAGTGTGTCATGTATCACATTTCTTGTACTACACAAAGATGCTGTGCTCAACAAATATTGAAATTCTTCCAGCAATTCATCAATTGCAGCACTTGGCACATGAAAAATATTTTCCAGCTTTAATAACACTGCAGCAATTTTTTGTTCTATTATCTCTGGCTGATCCTTTGACTTATCTAAATCAATGTCATCAGACTGACTTTCATTACAGAATTCTTCACTGTCTGAAACACCAGGCTCTTCAGTTTCAGCTACACTAGTTCCCTGGACTACACCATGCTTAAAATCTCTCAACGTATGTAAGCTGTGCTTCCGACTTTTATGCGACTTGAAGGTGCTGTATACATTGGATGTGTATTCACAGCCTTTAAACATACATGTGACTGTCTCATTGTTTTTTAGATGATGGCCTATGTGCACAAAATAATCATGTTCTGTTCCAAGTTCAATACAGCCACATAAATGACAGGAAAATGAAGTAAATATGTCAGAGTGCTTTAAGGTATTTTCGTGATTCCTTGACAAATGTGACAAAAGTGAATTCCAAGTCGTAAATACGCATGGACAATTAGGGTATATACACTTAATATGATGGCCACGCCCAAAATGACTGTGTTTTAGTCTGTAATGTTTAAGAATTTCTGATCGCCTAGACACTTCCGCACCACAGTCTTTACACTGCCACATAAACTAGACAAACCACAAAGAGAGAAAAGGGGACAAAAATCAAACATTAGTGATGGTGTCGTAACAGTCACATCCGGGGCATGATGATCCGCTTCAACTTTGATTACATAAAGCTATGCTCTGTAAAGACAACTAAATGTATAGTTTATTGTGACTTAGTTTGGGCCACGGAATCTCATATTAAGCAAACAGAAGCTTTACTCAACAGATTAAGGGCGTACTCGCACTCAGCACGGAACTCGCACATAAACTCCACTGTGCCGTGCGAGAGAGAGCGCTTTTCTCAAAAGAGTGCAGTGTTTCCTAGACAAGGAAAGCATAACCGTGGGGGGACAATCGTGCTTGGGCACGGTACAAGGCAACCGGGCCTAGTGTGAGTACGCCCTAAGAGTAACAGTGTATCAGTGGCAGATTTACTTTGCACTGCTGTTAGTAATTACTGTTATAGAAAGAACAAATACACACAAGCACGCCTAGCAGGAAGCTAGACATGAAGAAATTGTCTGTGTGTACTGGTACTTTTATAGCAGCACTTCTCTATGAATTATATGATGATAAAGTACCAGCGTTGAGATCCCCCCATAAATAAAGAACAAAATGTATACCACACAGTTACAGAACATTTTTAGCTTTCTCCGTAGCAGCACTGCTGTGATCAGTATAGCTGTTAAGATGCATGTTAAATGCACTTACCAAAACAATATGAGCTCCCCAAAGAATTAGGCTTTGGTCCACATCACACCAAGACAATCAGATATGAGAAAAACCTGCAACAGAAATAAAAATGAGCAGGGATTAAAAAGATAAATTGTAAGCATGTTGAGGAAAAAAGTAATTGTCCAATAATCACAAACTTACGTCAGCACAAAACATGTTAAAGCCCACGACTCAAATCAGATCACTACAAACTAATTTGTGTCCAAGTCCAAATTGTAATAATACCTTATTACTATAAAAAACTATCCAACAAATGGCAGATTAAGAGGGTGGAAGTGGACAGACAGACATGGACTTCATTTTCAGGAAAGATTATTTTAATTATCAACTTATTTATTTATTCACAGCGGGACTATTTTCTTGCAAGTGTGTTATTCCTCTTATAAATTACTTAAGAGCATTTACAAATTACATCAGAAAATAATGCTTTCAAAGCTTTAGATGCTATAAGCATACAGACAGGAAATTATATGAAACAAGAGGGGTATATTGAAGTTTCTGGAAATTGTGTGAATTAAGTACAAAACAGATTTGGTTTCTTAAATTAACTACCATTGTTTGTACAACAATGCATGAAATATAAACACCTGTACAATGTTTTAGAATAAATAATTGTGTAAGGTTATTTACATTGTGTCAGATCATATTATATGGCGATTTTTTTAAAAATTGTTTGTGAAATCAGAAACAGAAAAATCTCTTCACAATGCAGTCCACAAGCCTACAACTACTAAGTACATTGTGAGATATTATAACCGAGTCAACAAGTCAAGACCCCTGCCAGCTCTTAGTTTTGTAAATTTAATTAATTTGTTAATTTAATTAAAATTAATTAATTATTTTTTCTGTCTTCATGCCATATCACTAACTCTATTAGTATTTGTATTTTTCCACTTCTATACTAAAAGTATTAGTTTGAAATTGGGAGCAATAAATGCAGTGCCAACATAATTGATCTTTGTGTTTAGAGCAGAAACAAAGTTGAACAACATCAACCTGCTAGCTAAACCCACATTCTTATCCCTGTCGTCTTCTGCCTACCACATCAGGTTAACTGGTCTTTCACTGGACTATCAGCTGTGGTCGTACTAGCTGGTCCTCTCGTGTCATCTGCAAATCTCCTGCTATTTAGACATGAAACATTTGCATGCTTCTACTACATGTACTTTTATCCCCACCTTTACGAATTAAGCTCTGATAAGGCGAGTCGGATACCGTCCACGAGGACTGCTACCGCTACCACGAAAGAGAAGCTTGTTTTTATTCCTACCCGCATTCCGCGAAGACCTGCCTCTGATTGGCTAGTGTTCGTTGCATTCATTGGTTAGGTTTGCGCAAGTGGAGTGACAGGCCTTGAAAATGTCACGGTCGGTCGGAGCCAGTCAGCGGCAGAGTAGGGGCGGGTCTACGGGTGTGAAAAAATACAAACTTTTAAAGAAACGGTAAATTCAGGCACCCAACTTTACCTAGGCCTGCCATTATGATTATGTAGGAACATAAATTCTTGCCGTCAGTGCACATTAACCACCTTTTACCAACATGATTTCACAGATGTATTTCGTCCTAATGTTAACACATTGACAAGATTAGAAAACATGCTTACAGCCAGTCAGGAATAACGTTAATGTAATGTTAGGCTTGGCCAGTCTAACGTAACCTACAAGCCTAGACAGTAAGGAAGGTGCTGCTACAATTAACGTTAACATTCGTAAAACTGTTTTGCTTTTATTCGGCTTCCACAAACTAATAAATAAGTCAAGACAAACACTGAATTCACCAAGCATTTAACACTTAAGCTAAGTTAACTTACTAACCTTACACAACTCACCTGGTTAAGCTAGTCGCTGAAACCTTAGCTAATGTAATTTATATAAAAACACACAAACTTAGCATTAGCTAAACACATTTTTTTTCTATAAAATGTTTAAAAGTGTAAACAGAACCCTGTTTAAGTAACAAATATAACACACCAATGATTATATATTGCTTACTTACCGAAAATGCAGAGCTGGATGCAGCATTCAAACGAGTGCATCACGTTCAATTCCCCCGCCTTGGCGCCTTCAGAAAAAAAAATGTGTCTGCACATGCGCAGACCGGACAGTATATGGAAATTAAATGAAACTTATTTTTTTCTAATTACTTTTAATTGAATGAAATTAACTTGTTTTAAACAAAGGCAGTGAATTTGAAAATTAATCATAAAAAATAAGTAGGATTAAATAACACATTAAAATCAGTGAAATTAACCAGATAAAAACATGTAACATTTACAAGGGGTCATTTTTTTCACAAGGGGTCAGAGATCATTTTTTTCAGTGTATCATTTTTTTCAGCTGTGAACCAGCTTCCTTTTCATGGATCTGTAGATGCAATGGATGCTAGGGGTGAGGAAGGCTGTGGATTTTTTTTAGCTATGATGGACTACACTCTTAAAAGAGATAAGGAGCTTGCAAACCTTTTCAACACAATCCCATCCAATGCCACATACACCTCCAATAATATCCAGAATGAAATTATTGAACACATGAGCAAAATAGTAACAGAAGAGATAGTCAGAGACATTGCAGAAGAGTGGTACACACTGAAAGTGGATGGCACAAAGGACCCCACTGGGTGTGAGAACATTTCAATTGTGCTGCGTTATGTGGACAAGACTAACTGTGTGAAAGAGAGGCTTCTTTCAATGGCAACGACTCAACATTTTTATGCTATTTCACTGACCAAGCTGATCATATCACAACTAAAAGAAAATGGATTGAGCACTGGCAAAATTCTGAGCCAGTGCTATGATGGGGCAAGTGTCATGTCAGGGACACAAGGCGGGGTACAGAAAGTCTTGCAAGAGGAATTACAGAGAGAAGTGCCATATGTGCATTGTTTCAACCACCAACTTCACCTGGTTATAGTGCATGTCATGAGATCTGAAAATGCACTGGCAAACTTTTTCGATGTATGCAGTTCACTGTACAAGTACTTCAGAAAACCTACAGTATCTGCAGTATATACTGGTCAGAAATTAAAACGGTTGCTAGAACAGCGTTGGACTGGACACCTGGCGACAGTCACTGTTATTATGAACTCTTTTAGCAACATTTTTTCCCTCCTCCAGCAGATGGAGGACAGCCAAACCAGCAGCACAGACGTGAGGCTTGAAGCCACAGGACTACTGAAGGCCATCACTCAGCCCAGTTTCCACTTCATAGCCTGTATAACACATAAAGTGTTGAGTTTGCTGGATCCCCCCAACACCCTTCTCCAAGCACACACCACCAACCTATACACTGGTGTCAGTGTAATCCAGAGTGCACTCAAGTGTGTGGGGGAACTGAGATGTGAGAGTGAATTTGACATACTTTGGGAGGAATTTAGCAAAGAGAGAGAGAGTGCTGAACCCCCCACAGTCCCTGCACAGAAACGACGAAGACAGAGTACACAATGGAAAGACTTTGTGGTGGATACAACATTTGGTCAAAACAGAATGGAAGGAGAAAAGACAGAATGTAAGAGACTGTATTTTAGTATCCTGGATGGAGTAGTTGGAGAGATGTCCACCAGATTTAGTGAGAGAAACAGCAAGTTTATACAAGCCCTGAGCGCTTTACATCCAAGGAGTGAAAGTTTTCTAGATGGAGACAAAGTGAAACCACTGTTAGACTTGACAGGGATGGAGTTTAAGGAAGCTGAGTTTTCTGTGGCACAGCGTTTTTTGAAAGATGAAATTGCCAAATCAGATGACAACTGTACAACTGCTGGCATTTTGCAAAGATACAGCGATGCTCTATCAGCCATGCCTACTGTCCTGCAAACACTGAAGATTGGATTAACATTCGGAGCATCAACTGCTACATGTGAGAGTTCATTTTCAACACTAAAGAATGTGTTCAGTGATCACAGGAGGAGTATGCTTCACAGAAGAAAAGCAAATCTGATTCAGCTTGCAGTAGAGAGGGACCTCACATGCAAGTTCACTGGAGAATGGAAGGAGAAACTTCTGAGAAGATTCAACACAGCATCTAGGAGACTGCAGCTGTTCTGAATGAGGGTAAGAAACCTTTTAGTTGTTGACATGAACAAAAGTTAATTTGTTCTATGATTCTAAATTAAAGTGTATGTAGTAAGTAACATGTTATACTATTTCTCAGAAAATGGCTAGTTTATTTAAAATCATACCTGATTCTCTACCTCTCATAGATAAATTGACTAACCTTTATTTAATCTTGATTTTTTTCCCAGTTTAGGTGCTGTGTCCCCTTGTCCATGGTCCCATTGACAGCCATACTTTCCATCCTCTTTTACAGAACGAAGTCTCGTGCTATAAAAAGCCAGCAAGCTTTTGACTATCCTTATAACAACAAAAGGTCTTAAATGGAGAAATATGTCTTTGTTCTCTAAATTGTAAATTGCACCTTGTACATTATACTGTTGCAAAATTTAAGACTATATGAAATTATTCTATTTTGTTGAATCTCAGGTTATATGTTTCTGCTGGTACATATATATATATATATATATATTAAACTTCCCAGTGAATAATACCATGTTTGGGTTTGGTGAAGTGATGTAGGCTATAATTTTAATATTGATATTATATGCATCTGAAGTGCCATTTAGATGCATTTAAACAGTTCAGTGCTGTTCAGATTTGACATGACAAATTATATTTAAAAAACAAAACGTTAAATGTTGATATGAAATTACTTTTAAAAACGAAAAGTGAAATAGGCTACTGAAAAATGCTTTAGGGAACTAAAACCGTCACTAGGTGGCAGTAAATCACTATTAATGAGTGATTCATTGAGTGGTTCTGGGGTGTCTTCTTTTGGAACCATTTTCATCGGCGAAATATAACAAAAAAAAGGCAGTGTTGTGTCGAAAAGGTAAGTTACTATTAACTTGTTTTTTTAAAGCAATATCATTACATTTGCAGTTGTGATGATATATTGGGGAAATACAATACTCCTGTGATATTGCTAAACTATATGATTTATAAAAGACAAAAATTAATACATGGAATGGGACATTTTTTTATTCCATATCTTGCTTGCTATCATGTTAAACGTGTACTAGTTTTAACGCTGCAAATTCTGTAAAAAATACTGTAAATACACAAGCTGAATTGTTAAAAGCGCACCTCGGGTCATGTGACACGAACCAACCAATCAGCTTCATCCTTTATAGAAACAACATTGAAAACTCAGCCAAGACGGTGAAACAGCTGATCATAGCTGTACAGGGATAGACATTTTTAAAATACATTTTGTAGCAGGGCAGTGCTAGAAAGCCATTTATCATTTGCTGAAACTAACTTGTCTTCATGGAGAGCGTAGGCCATGGTTGCCTAGTAACGACAGACGCCATGGGAGCGTAACTTAGCGCTTTGGAAAGAACGCGTTTTTAGGCGCGACATGTGAACTGCTCCTAGATGAGCATGCAGTAATAACCTTCACAGTGTATTCTTGATGTTAGATGGCATTTGTTGAAACTACAATTACGATACTAGTGTAGACGATTTATATTACTCAGTCCTATTTGGTGGTACCGTTTTCATACAGTTCCATGCATATTTTTTTGTGAGCACCCTCACAATTTTCAGAAGCACCCTCAGTGATTTGGTTGTGGAACCGGGCCTGCTAAAGGGTAACTTGCCTGCTAGTATGGGAATAATGCGGTATTTAGATAGATGCTTTGTGTACAAGTTACGAATTTTATATGCACATGTTCACGAAGAAAGGAGAAGCAAAGATCGAGGCTTTGTTTACTCATCTGCACAAAATAAAGACATTCTGCTTGAATCAACTTTAGCATGCATGGACTCTGATTGCACGCGTTAAATACGTGCTCACTCCTGTTACCAGCGACAACAGCAATGGAAGGCTGTAATAACACATTTTAAATGTATGATTTAGTATCGGTATAAATAAGGTAAGGAATGTCTATCTCTGTGTACTTGTCTGTTTGTTGCTTTTCTTTACAACTATTCATCAGTCTACTTTACATAGGTGTACTGCAGGGCAAAACCAAATTGAGAAAGTCATTAAGATGAGTAGTCCTTTACAGCACATCTTAAGGCCCATTCACACCAACGACGATGTCTATACTGAAACAATAAAGATACAGTTCTAAAAATGTCAAAAAAATAAATTAAAAAAAAAAAAGTTCAGACAGCTATAACGATATAGAGAAACAATATAATTGGGATCACTTTTACATTTTTTCCAGCTGCTAAATGATCAAACATTGACATCTATTCAGAATTAATTCCAATATAAAGGGTTTGCATATTTAAAGCAGCAGATAACATTGCAGAAAAGCTCTTTGCCACCACTGGTTATACCATCAGAATGAATGGTAAAAGTGTTAATGGAGATAAGATCATTATGCCAGTCTAGCAAATAGAATAATTAAACATAACAGTATCTCAGGGAACCAGCACTAGTTTCAACATCTTTGTCTTGTCTCCTTTAAAGTTGCAGTGAAAAGAACACAACACAACGTTATTTCTATTCCACTACATTGACTAAGTTAGCGAAATTGACTGCTAGATTGGATAGATTCACAGTTTGGATGCAATAAAAACGTAGCATCAATGTAAATGCAACAGCAGGAAATGAAATCTGGTGCAACACTAAGAATAGTGCTGAATTCTCCCACATCCTCTCATCTACTCATAAGCACAGTTTTTTTTACCAATGGTGTCTCAATGAAACATAAAGCAGCTGCAGATCACATCCACTTTGAAACTGCAGCGCACAGGCTTAGAATAAGCACATTGTTATAGTTATAGTTCTGCTTATAGTTCTCCTTCTTGGTGCAAACGGGCCTTTAATCTTTAGCAAGCTTTTGTTATTGGGGATGACGGTATGCTGTTCACCACAGTGATCATGGACATGTTTTCCATGACACATCAGTCACACACTTTAATCTTTAATCAGTAGCTTGAGGTGATAAATTGCTTGTGCTTAAATGACACATACACTGCTAGATAGTGATCGACCGATATTGATTTTTTTATTACCGATACCGATTATTTTGCATAATTATGTGTCCGATAACTGATATGCAGAACCGATATTTATTTACTGTTATAAAGTAAATCAGTGACTGAGTAAATTAAGTCCATACTTCACTTTGATTTTTCCTCCTTTAAGTCATCTTAAAAAGTGTTGAAAATTAGCATATACCAAACAAATATAACAAACAAAACATCATATTTTGTTGTATGTCTCAACTGGTATGTTTTATATATATATATATATATATATTGTTTTCGTCGTTCTATTCTGAAATGCCTATTTAGAACCTATTAAATATGTATTTCTACATATTTAGAAGTGTATTCGAAAAATAATGGTTATAGTAATTGTAATATAATTGTTAATATAATTGAAGGTGTTTTAAACAAGTGAATCTTGTTAAAATTACATGCCGTAGCTATCAGAGCATCAACCCGTGAGTGAACGTAACCTGCATTTCACCCGAGCCCGATGGGCCCCGACTTTTTTACGTCCCTATAGGGCCGGGCTTCGGGCCAATATTCACGTCATAGCTCAGACGCGGGCTATGACGTGATAAATTATACCCCCCCATTTAAACCCGTCCTGTTGAAGCTACAGTCAAATGCTTTTGAGCAGACATCCTTCATGACATGATGTGATAATACAATAAATTGGGTGAGTCTGTGACCTTGTAAACCTGTGCTGGTCAGGGGGGTTTTATTTTAACAGGCGTATAGTTAAGGCTGTGAAAATTATACCCCCCCATGTAAACCCGTCCTGTTGAAGCTACAATCAAGTGCTTTTAAGCACACATCCTCCATGACATGATGTAGTAATAAAATAAATTTGGTGAGTCTGTGACCTTGTAAACCTGTGCCACCAGCACAGGTTAACAAGGAGGATGTGTGCCATGTTATTGAAGCTACATAGAAATTATTATATGCACACAGCTTGTCTTTACAAAAAGCCATAACATATAGTCTGTTCATAACATAAGCTTAATGTAAATGATTGAATGAACGAAAACAATCCTAATAAGTACATACATACATGAGTAAATATATAAAAATAAAATAAAAATAAAAAGTGTTGTTTTTTGTTGTTGTTTTACTTTTTTTTTAATTTATCAATTGTCACTACTGTAATAAGAATTTGGTAATAATTTTCTTTTATTCTTTGATGTAATGACACATACAACTTAAGTGTTACATTGCAGACATTTATTTGCCTCGTTTTATAGCGTGTTATTTATGCGTATATAGGAATGCATACGCGAGAAACAAATGCGATTAACTATTATTATTCCTTATGACATTCGTATGCAAGTTCAGTGGGCAGAGTAAGCTAATACAGTGTTTACTCAAGTCACGTAGTGAACTAATAAGAAATGACAACATCAAATACGACTTGGATGTTAATGCAGCAGAATAATCAATGCAATCTGAATTTAACACCTTTATTTTGGCAATTGGCAGCTTTATTCTTAACCCTGTGGAAGTCTCGACAGTTTACGGTTTGCATCCATTTTACACACGAATTAAATTTCTACTTATTACTTGAAATGTCGACAACGCTTCCACGTAGGCTCCTTGGTGCTTGATGTGTGGAACATCGAAAAATATTCTGTAAAAAAACGAAGAAAAGCCGGACGAAATGCGTCTTTCACGGGGGGGTCGGATTTCGGTACAACACCGGCTCGGAAGGCGTTAAGTGTCTCTATCAGCAGCAGCAGCGAGCGCGCCTTCAACGCAGCGGGAATTAAGAGATCCGCGTTCAAGTGCACGCAATAGGCTAAAGCTTGCTGCAAAGCAGCGGCAAAATTATTACTATTATGTCGAGGGGATTTTTTAATTATTTATTAATAATCTAGTGTTTTGATTTCAGGAAAAAATTGCCGATCCGGACTCGCCATCTTCTCTTTGGACGCGCCTTTAGAGAGAAAAGAATCATTACAGAGTACATAATGAAAGAGTTTTTGTTTTCGATTTGATTTATTTCGTTAAGTAATAATTTTGAGCTCTCTATAGGTATATTTATCATGTCTGTACGGTTTGTATTCGCTGAGTTTCTGTTTATTTTTGTGAAGCGCTCCCGTTGAGACAACAGAATAACGCATAATGATTGTTTTATTAAAGCACCGTGAGTGCACACAAATAAAAGTAGACCCTTTACAGTTCCGAATGAGGTATGACTCTACCTTTAGGAGCAAAAATGACGGAATAATTAAATTGTTTCCACTGAAAGAAATGTGATTAGTGATGGCACTGGCGCCTCCGTGTCCTTTAGCTTTAGCTTCCACTCTCCACACAAACCATTGGGTATGTGCCTAATAGCCCACATTTATCCAAGTTTAACATTGAAACTAACATTGCTTTATACTTTAACTCTTTTAGGCCTATATCTATAGATTTTATTTAAGGCAAGGATTATTAAATAAGTTGAGTTAGAGCTATTTCTTATGACGTTTTAAGCTTATGTGTGACTTCATAAGACTAATGAACATACAACAGAGAGAGAATTAAATTCAGCGCTTTAATTTCCAACATGTGCTCATTCATGGCTGTATATTATTTAATTCTGTATATTATTTAATAAACTAGTTACATATCAGACATTTATGTATCACATCTAATATGAGCATTAATGGCTGTTATATTAAATAAAGTTGACTAATTACAGCAAAGCAAGAAAGTAGTTTATGCTTTACCTTTACACACTGTTGTTGTCTGGTCTCCCCTCAGGCGCGCTGCATGCGGGCAATTCTCAAACACACACACAAGATGGCGGCGTTTATCGGTGAACCCGATATTACAAAACCGATAACCGATTATGGTAAAATGCTTAAATATCGGGAAAAATATCGGTAAATCGATATATCGGTCGATCTCTACTGCTAGATGACTATGTCAAGACAGGTATACTGTTAAGGATGCTTAGTGTGAAGTTGTTTTAATAAGCATTTCTCCAGAAAAGCTGCAACCCATAATCAGCCCTAACAAACAGCATGTTTTGAACAGCACTAGCTGTAATTTTATCAGACACTCATTATTATCAATATTTAATTATACAAAGCGGCATTCAAATAGTTTGAATTACTCAACTAAATTTAAAAAAAAAAAAAAAGAGACTTACCCTACTATTTAGAGTCCTGGTTCTCTGGTGGAAATCTGAAATGGAGACACATTGTTATACAGTGTTCCTGGACAATTTCTCAATTAAGTTGTTGTATACTGTCTAGCCAACCATGCTGAATTTCACTATCAATGCACAAGTCAATCATCTCAGTTAATCGTAATCTCACAAACTTCAAAATTAACACGGCTTCATCCACATCAAATTATCTTTTATCACATTATCATATCTTTTAAAGCAGTAGTTCTTCACTAAATTAAATATAAATTAATGTTAAAACACAATGAGCTGGTTTCACAGACAGGGCTTAGATTAAGCCAGCATTAGACCATCGTTCAATTAGAACATTAAAGTAATTTTTATAAATGTTCCTTATAAAAGATATTACTGGTGTGCATCTTGAGATGAAACAAGGCCACTAACGTACAGTATTTCAGGATCAATCAGTGCAGGTTTTTTCAGTTGAAACGGCTAAGACTTGCATTTTAGTCTGGGAATAGGCTTAGGCCTTGTCTGTAATACTGGTGAAATACATTTTAGTGTAATCTTTATTTGAGTCAAGTTTTTGTTTATTTATTGCTGTACATTTAAGTACAGTATTTTATTTTTATTTAATATTAATATTTGTATTAATATTTATGTAACTTTTAGTTAAACACATTTTAATTTAATCATTATTTAAGTTTTATTTTTATTTATTTGTTTGTAAGCACAGTGCAGTGTTAATATTCAAACTGTTAAAGTGGCTGACAACAAAAAATATTCTTATTAGGAATAAAACTGCCTCATTTTTTAACTGTGAAGAGCTGTTGCTGAATAGTTAGGCATACTACTCAACTGTATTTTAATGTTGGTCATTATGGTTTTAATGTTACTTGGAGAAAAATATTTTCTGAGGTGGTACTTTAAAGTTTGAGAACCGCTGTTTTAAAGTAAGATGTTCCGATTTTCAGTACAAATAACAGTTCATTCTACATAATTTATCAAAGCACTTCTGCTATTACTACCTGTTCTGTGAGAAGCAGGACGTGCAATGATAGAGAAGCACTTCCACTGGTTGCAGTCTGCAGATGATATCCTACATTTATGTGTGGAACTCTGATTGCTTTCGTAGGCTACTGAATGGATAGAAATCTCTTTCATTTAAAAAAAAAAAAATCTAACCATTTGGAAGTAGAACGCCGTCCCCCCCTTAAAGTTCACTCTCTGGACTCCATCCCCTGTGATTTAAACTTGTTGACTTTTAAAATTTTTGACAAATATATGAAATAGGGGTGGGCGATATGGCAAAAATATCATCTCACAATTTTTTTCAGAAATATCATGATTCTATGTCTTGTTGGTTTTACTATTTTGCAAGTTGTCTGAGCAGTACAGCTAAAATAATTTTTCTTTTTTAAAAACAAAGCCTTTCAAGGTAAACTATATATAAAACAAATGGCAGATATTTAGGCCAAAGTGAGTGAAGATAAAAATCTTTGTCATCATTTTATCTTTGTTATTAAAAAATGAGAATAAAGATACACATTAGAAATAAACATAATACAAACAAAAAAAGTTTTTTCAGGTACAGTAGGCATATGTAGCAATAGCATTCAAGAAATGGAATTAACAAATATAAAAAGTAAAACACTATTTACTTAAACACTATAAACATTAATTGTAGCCTACATTGATTCTTATTAAAGCAACTTTGTTAAAGTTCTTCAGTCAGGAGCATGTTTATACCATCATTTACTCACTATCAGGTTGTTTTATTGAGTTTTCTTGTCTATTTGATCATTTCTATTACTAAATTCTTCATAATATCTTATTCTGTGTTTAGCACAAGAAAGAAATTAATACAGATTTGGGGCAACATGTAAGTGAGTAAATAATGACAATTAAAATTTTTGGGTAAACTATCCCTTTACTGACAAGCTGCAGCATGTTTAGTACTGTGGCTTTAAGAGCTGCACCTAATATACAGGCACACATACTATTTCTCTCAATTGTTTACTTTCACATTAGACATGAGCAACTGAAGAGTTTGGTTGCAAAACGCGATAAACGCCATTTTTTGACATTTGGATTTTATTATTGGAAATCACTGTTCAGATGTACCTTAATCTATGTGTGAAATGCTGCCATTAATACAATTTAAGAATGTACATTTTAGGCCTCCTATAAAATGTATTTTTTCACAAAACGCGATATCCGCCAGACCAGTTTCTTTACAAAGTGCGATATAACCAGGGTTCGAAATTAACACCCGCCAACCCGCCAAATGCGGGTTAAAAATCATTTTGGTGGGTATTGATAAAAACTTACCAGCCAGTTTGGCCGGTGATGCATGAGCCAATCATGCAAATCATGTCAGAGACGCTCTGGGTCGTTTGTCCCCTCCGTCCTACATTTCACATGAACACTACACTACGGGTGACGTTTTAGATACCTATTGGCAGCAGCGCGCAGATACTGTACGCTTCGGTTTGCTGGTCCAATCAACGACGACAAGAGCGCGAAAATACAAACAAGAAATAGGAAATATCGGATGAGCAAAGAGGACTGAGCTGCACAGCGAAATAAGCTAAAATCAAAATGCTGCGGTGGTTAGGACAGACGTCAGGATCACGCGAGCGCAGCATCCCCTGGGAAGAGAGTCAATGCCGGTGAAGTGCTCCGAGTTTGCTCATTGATTTAAGGATAATATCAAAACAAAAAACATATATTTTTAAAAAGAGGATTCAACAGGCTAACTATAAAAAAACGTTTACCATTTAATTGTTTATACTGTAGGCGAGCTGTCAGTCACGTAGGCTACGTTTATAGCGTTTTGCAAAAAAAAAAAAAAAAAAAAAAATTTTTTATGTTATGTTGTGTATGTTCTGGCCAAAACTAACTCAGAATCTTATTATTATTAATTAATCTTTGTATATACTATATCATATATTTATGATGTATTGTTTTTTTAACCAATTTAAGATGTTTGACAATGTTAAGATAAATATGTTGCATTTCGGCATGATTTTTGACTTATTTATGAACTATTTATGGACATAAAATTAAATAAAAAATATCCTGGATTTGAAAAATATTGTGTCCCTGGCCTTCACTGAGCTCAAGTAATAGTTTCATGTACAAAAATTGTGAATGAACTTGACTGTTGATGTCTTAAATAATAATGTCAAATAACCAACATTTCTCAAAATGGATATATCTCGTTTTGCAACGAAACTCTTCAACTGTGTTTTTATGTAAACATTTGTGTGTTTTGACATACATCACTTAATTAGTTCAGTAATTAGGCGCTATTTGACAGGCTTTTAGTGTGCGCGCGCTTCAGGTGTACCTGCAATGGAAAGCCCACATCAGAACAGCGCACATGTGAAATGTTTAGCCGGCAAGACTTTAAAGCAAAAAATGTACTTTTGTGATTGTGAATAAGTGCAGTGTGCCATGAGTGTAACTCTACTGCTGAATTAACACTCATGTGAATGTATGTGGCATTGTACAGTATAGCAATTGTACAGTTTTGGGGGTTCTGGTTAAAGACTGGACTCTATGTGGTTTACTGAAGGCTGAGATTGGGTCCCACATAGCAAGAGAGCAGGTGAAAACCATTGAATCAATGTCAAACATAGTTGATTTCTCAATGTTAATGGCATTAAATTAATATCAATTTTGCACCCTCAATTAATGTTGAAAAAAAATTGACATTTCAGCAAACCACCATTACTGTGATCAGTGATTTCTTTAGTTCGGTTCTTGATTCTTGCCTTTCACTGAGTCAATTTTTTTTCTGTGCTACAATAGTGTTTCAATGCAAATACTTATGCTATTAAAAAGAGATGTTTTAAAATTAATTTAAAGTAGATTACTTGTTGTGATGGGTATCAAGCTGCAATAAAGTTGAGAAACAATACTGAATAATATTGATGATCTTTTATTACTGATGTAAATGTTCTGTATCAAAAATCTGTGGCAAAACACAGAAAGATTTAGACATCAACACTCAACATACAAACCTCAACAATGGTGACAATCATCAGACTAATTCAAATAAACAGATCAACTGCAATGCATGCAGGGAATCATGAATGAGTTTTTACTATGTTGATACCCAGCATGCATTTTTGCATAAACTTTTCTTTTGCTGATTGTCACCATTGTTGAGTTTCACATGCTAATATTTGATGTCTAATTGATTCAGCCATTTAAAGATTTTTTTGTAATCTCTGTTGACTCAAAGTAGTATGATGCTGTACATCTACTTTATTCTCACATTGCAGTATCACATATTATTAAAAAACCCAACACACTTGTGAGCAATTATTTATATAATGATTACAGAACAATTACAGTCATCATCATCAGATCCCAATGGATCATAGTTTTCATTGTCTCAAACAATGCATTTTAGCACAATGTTATGAAGGACAAAGAAAATCTAACATTAAAGTGCAAAGAGTCAAGAGCCCAACTAAAGAAAACTCACTAGAAAAAACAATGGTGGTTTGTTGAAATTTCAATTTAATGTTTCAACATTAATAGCAGGAGAAATAGTTATATTAATTCAACATCATTAACATTGACAATTCAACTACTTTTAACATTGATTCAATGGTTGCTTGGGGGTAGCGCTATTAAAACTTGTTGTGACCCAGTTCAGAGCTAGCTACAAGTTATAAGTTTTGGCCCAGAACTGGGCCAGATGTCAATTGCTATGTGGGATTACAGTACAATGTCATGCATTTACATGAGTGTTAATTCAGCAGTAGAGTTACACTCACGGGACACTGCACACAATTCACAATCACAAAAGTAAATTTCTTGCTTTAAAGTCTTGCCGGTTAAACATTTCAAATGTGTGCTGTTCTAATGAGGGCTTTTCCATTGCAGGTACACCTGAAGTGGCAGAACTGCGGCTAATAGAATAGCACGATACTACGATATTTCTGAAAAGCAGATAGTGGAGACATTTTTAACTTCCATGATCAAAAATCATCAAATCGCACACATATCATATTTTATAAATATATTTTGAAGTAAGGATCTGCGGGAGGGCGTAAAGCTTAAGCATTAACATTAACGTTAACGTTAACCCATCACTAAAATGACCACACGTTAAGCTTTCAAAGTAAAACTTAATAGAAGCAGTTAAAATTGGTCAATTACATATAATTACAGACCCGTGGATTGTTTGCTTTGTGTTAGCATGCCCTTTGATAACATAAGAAGTGGCTAACATTAATTCAGTACCTTACCGAATTTTCAAACTTTTACTTTAAAGAGTGCACGACATAATCAATGAGAAATTAATTTAATAATATAACAGTTTGGTCACACTGTCACTTGCCTTGGTGAAGTTTATGGCTCTGACGATGTAGTACCGTGTCGATCGTGACTACAACTCCAGAAAATTTAGCGCGCTCGTTTCCACCGCTACGGCCCTAATGCTTCCCTTTTGAGGAACTCAAACTGCATCCTCTAGGGGTCGCTATGGGAAACGCCATCTCCATGACCCGCGTCTGAAGCCTATATACAAAAATGACAACAGTGTTGGCCGGCGACAGCCTATGACGTTACTTCCAGCGCGACTCGTCGCTGCTGGTGCGTCACTACCGGTGCGACCACATTATAAAAGGCCACCGGTAGAACACAACATCCTCTTCTTCGTCTTCACTGACCTTTTGTCTGTAACCAAGTTCGAATTGAGTGCATGTTTCTCACCAGAGGTTTTTAATGACGGCTCACGTGTGACGATGCATGGTAGAGCAAGCACTTTTTGCTCCCGAGGGAGTTTATTGCGCTCATTTTATTCTTTGCTTGTCTCTTGCAAGAGGCAAGCACGCTCTGATACCGGCACCTTTCATACGTTTTTTGGGCTGTACATGTATAGTGAGGAATAGTGAAATCAGCTCTCGAGGGAGTTGCATTTATTGCTTGTTGCTAGAAACAGGCATGTTCTCTTACCTGCTTACACGGGGCTCGCGGGCTGTGCGTGGGTGTGGTGAAGAGTGGTGCTCTTTAGGGAGCTGAAAGCGATCGTCGCATTCAGTGCTTGTTTCTGGCGAGAAACTCGCAGGCTCACGGGCTGTGTGTGTATGTGTGGTAGAAAGCTGCGCTTCCAGCTCTCAAGGGAACTGGATGTGCTCATCGCGATGTATTCGCAAAGAAGGGAGGTGAGTCTTCACTGTATACCCGAATTTACATGAGTGTGTTTGCCTCTCGCGGCATTGACAACACATTCGCAGCGGCGGCTTCATCCCGCTTGATTCCTGGGGGAGTCTGGTGTGTGGGCGGAGCGTGTTCGGTTCCCGGGGGAGTTGAACATATGCTGCGCGTCGCGGTTGTGGTGTTAATTTTCTGCCAATACTCGGGTTTATGGACAGAAATTTAAAGGGGACTTCCCTAGTAAAAGCCATCTGAGGGTGGCCATATTATGTGATTAAGTGCAGCTATCTGAGGCTAGCTGCGTGGTGACTTCCCTTCCTGGAAGCATAGCTGTCTGAGGATAGCTATGTGCTGGTTGGGGCTGTGCGAATGGTCAGATGCAATTGCCGGTTGGTCATGGATCTCATCTGCTGTTGGGTGGGGCTGCCTGTGCTGCACGGTGCCGTGGTTCGCTGATGAGCTGCGCAATGTTGCATGGCTTGTCGGTGGGCTGCAGCTCTGTATGGTTGTGTGCGCTCCGTCTGGCTGCGTGTGCTGCCGGGATGCACGTGGTGGTTGCATCCGATTGTTTGCACAGCCCTAGTGCTAGTTAAGACCCTTGTTTGGTGTTCTTGATAGCACCTTTCTGCCCTTCCTACAGCCAGCTATCTGAGGATAGCTAGGTGCTAGCTCGTATTGCTCCCCTTCCTAGGGTTTTTTTTTTGCCCCTGCCTAGATGGTGCTATCTTCCCTGTTAGGGCTGTAAGTAGATGGCCCACTATGGTGGTGTGGGCAGCTTCTCAAGGGGGTCTGCCTGGGCTAACTGGAGTCATGCAAAGAACCACGGATGGGTGAGTCGATCTTATTATGTGTCTAGTCTCCTTTTGCTGTATTTTTTGGACTTGTCTCTTGTGTTTTTTTGTCTGTTTGGTAGGTCCTCTTCAAGCACCCCCCTCTGGTCTTCTGACTATGGTTGTGGCCTGCTTGTCCTTGGATCTGCCTTCGATGCCTCTTTTGGCTTTCAGGTCCTCACTACAGCACTATAATTAGGGTTACGACCCTACCTCCAGGTAAGCTCTTCAGAATTTTTTTCTTCGCACGAGGTTCCTGGTCCCCCTGACTAGACATGTATGCCTTAAGAGGCCACCTAACCGAGGCACTCCGTCTGCGTCCTGCCCTGAGGGGCTTCCTGTTCCAGGGTATCCACCCAATCATCATACAGACCTATCCTCATACCATCTTGGTGATTTAGTGAGGGCTGGGGACGCTGCTGCTTTTTACGTAGCTATACAGTGCTTTCTCTGCTGACAGGGCATGACGATGCTCCCCTTGCTACGGGAGGGTTTTTCTTAGAGCATGTCATCCCTGGGCGGGTCAGGTATTCCTCCTGTCTCTCAGGAGTTTGAAGCCTGCCCCAACGCACTGGCCTCTCACGCTGGTTAGGTGTATCGGCTACATGGCAGTATTATCAGACAGCTGGCTGAGGCTAACTGTCTGCTTGGAGTAGCGATGCTCCCCTCATCTTGAGGGTCTGCTTTGAGCATTGCCCCGACGGGGCAACCGAGGTTCACCTTTACTGCCTCCCCCTTGGAGCTTTGTTAAGCCGGCAGTGCTCCCCTCACCCTGAGGGTCTTCTTATTTCACCGTTTCTCAACGGTACGTCTAAAAATCCATTCTTATGGTAAGGCCCACACGAACCCTTGGGCGCTTTCTCAAATCCATGTATATGGTAAGTGCACACATAAACCCTGGGGCACTTTTCTAAAATCCACGCTGTGGTATGGAATGCACTGGAGCTCTGTGTCCATTCTAAAATCCTATTGCCCATACCCTTTCTCGAGATGGTTAAAACCCCGGTCACCTTGGGGTGACCATACTTCTGAAGAAGTATGAATAGAAAATGAATAGAATCCTGTTAACTCTGAAGAATTTTTTGGGGGGCCATTTTGCCTAATATTATTATTATTATTATTAAGAAAGGGGTCGGGTTGGGATTTGAACACAAGACGCATTGTGTCAGACTTTCCCATTAATTTTCTCTACAGTTCTACCACCAAACCTTGTGAAACTTGAAAAAGTCTTGGGCATTCCGGAAGTATAAATAGAAATTTTCCTGTAAACTCTGAAGAAATTTGAATAATGCATGTATAAATGTGAAGAACTGTTCAGCTATATATATGCTATATAATGCATTGTGACAGGCTGCCATTCATTTTCTGTAAAATTCTGCACTAAAACCTCATGAACACAGATAGAGATGGTTGTTAAGAAAAATAATGTTCATGTTAACTCTGAATATTTGCTCCTTTTTTTCTACATGCATTATTAAAATTTCTTCAGTGTTACAATGTATTTTAACAGACTTTATTTTTCCAGAAAACTCCACAGTATAATATATTCGAAGTGTATCTTCTATAATGTACAATAGAAATACGTTTTCTAAATACATTTCTAAATAGTTTTCTAAAGCGGCTTTTTGGCCGCTTCATGTCTCCGTAGCGTAATTCCAGTAATAGACACCACAAATATATATATATATTAGTGGTGTCAATTGATCAAAAATAAAGATAAAACAGTAATATAATGAAGTATAATTGCAATATAAAATAAGTTTCTATTTTAAAATACTTTAAAAATAAAATTATTCCTCTGAAATGTTTTTTTTATCAGCAATTACTTCAGTCTTCATTGTCTTCAGTCACATGATTCTTCAGAAATAATTTATTTTTGAAATCATTTTGAGTTATTTTAAATTGTAATAATATTTCACAACAATTTATTTAATTATATTTATTTCTTTTTTAGAACAGCATAGCAAGACCCTAAAAACTAGGACTGTGTTCAATACATATGACAAAGTACTACTTGATAAGGGTATTGATGCAGCTGTTTCTGTATCAGTTCACAGCAGGCAGGTGCACAGCAGTGGAGCGCACTTAATTTAAATAAAACAAAAACAGTGAATAGAGTATATTATATGCTACTACAAAGTTGAATCTGGACACAGAGGAACACAACTGAGGTTGCCTGATATAAAGAGACATAATCACTGAAACAGATTCACATCTGTAATATTGAAATATCTGCTACATGTCTTACCTATTTTTGTCAACCTGGCAACCATGTGAATGTTCTCTCTCTCCACTTTAGATAAAAGCTCTGCTTTCTAAAAACACCATAAACTTAGTTTAGTGATCAACACTTCATAATCTATTCTCAGAAAAATGTAATTGATCAAGTGTTCATTTATGATGGAGAGAATGTGTATGTATGAATTACTTCCATTTTTGCTGTGTTTATCATTTATCAGTGCAGCTGTGACTTTAATTGATTCAAATAACAGTGATGTTATAAACTCCTTGCAGAGGAAGATCATGCAGCTCTTCAGCAGTTAAAATATTTTATTGGTAAAATTTGCAGGTCAGCGCTGAAGTTTCTGTGTCTGAATGTGTGTGTGTGTGTGTGTGTGAAAACAGTGAACTTAGTTTACAACACTTCATTAGTTTACATTTTTTTTTATTTTTATTTTTTAAGGTAGAGATTGTGTTATTATTTGTGCAGTGATCACCTACCAGCAATGTGAAGATGATTTTATGAATATATGAGCTCAACTGTCTGTAGTTATCAATGATCAGCTGTTTCACTCAATTCTGCTGAAATTCACTGCAGTCCTGTATCCAGATACACAGCCCTATTAGCAACCACACCATGTACCCTAGCAACCACCTTGTGTACCTTGGCAACCACATAGCAACAGCCTAGCCACCACTCCAATTACCCTAGCAACCATATAGCAACACCGTAGCAACTACCCAGAACGTATTATCAACCACACAGCAAGTAACTTAGCAACCATATAGCAACAGCCTAGCAAGCACCTTAGCAACTACATAGAAACGCTCTAGAAACCACCCAGAACATCCTAGACACTACATAGTAACACCCCAGAAACCACATTGAGTGTCTTAGCAACTGCATAGCAACCACCCAAGTACCTTGACAACTACATGGCAACTCCCTAGCAACCACCCTGAGTACATTGGCAACTGCATAGCAACACTTTTGTTGACTGTCTGAATGTGTGTGTGTGTGTGTGTGTGTGTGTGTGTGTTTTCTAGTGTGGATCATGGAGGAGAATCCAGGATTACAGCAGGACTGAAGAAATGTACGTCTACAAACACACACACACACACACACACACACACAGCTGTAGTGATTGTTGTTGTGTTATAAATGTGTCTGTTCTTGTGTTCAGATTCCTGTTTTCTCACACTGGATTCAAACACAGCAAACAATAAACTCAGTCTGTCTGAGGAGAACAGAAAGGTGACACATGTGAAAGAGTATCAGTCGTATCCTGATCATCCAGACAGATTTGATGATGAGTATCAGGTGTTGTGTAGAGAGAGTGTGTGTGGACGCTGTTACTGGGAGATTGAGTGGAGTGGAGATTATGTGTGTATATCAGTGTCATATAAGAGCATCAGCAGGAAGGGACGGGGTGATGAGTGTTTGTTTGGATCTAATGATCAGTCCTGGAGTTTGATCTGCTCTTGCTCCAGTTACTCATTTAGACACAATGAGATAAAGACTGTTCTCCCTGTGAATCCCATCAGTCGTAGAACAGGAATGTATGATGAATATATCAGTAGAATAGGAGTGTATGTGGATGTGAGTGCAGGAACTCTGTCCTTCTACAGCGTCTCTGACACAACGAGTCTCATCCACACAGTCCAGACCACATTCACTCAGACGCTCTATCCTGGGTTTTATGTTTATTATGGATCATCAGTGAAACTGTGTTGATGAATGAGAATAGACTGATGAGAGATTCTACCCATAATGCTTTGAGCTGCTGATGAATCAGTAAGAGTGAGATGTTATTGAGTCTCTTCATGACATTAATACTGCAGCTCAACTTCTGTCACTCAAATAACAGAATAAATGTGTCAGAAATCACCATATAGACAGAAACATCAGTGTGTGTGTTTGTGATTTTATTGTTGTGTCTCATCAATAATTCATTTTATTACAAAGTGTCAAAATGTCACAATCATGATTGATGAAGAACATGTCATTAATTTCTCTATTTTTTGTACAGAAATAATAAAACAATGAAAAATCAACTTGAGATTTTAATTGATGTTTGTATCATGAATGTAATCGATTCCTCACAAGACTGAAATGAGTTTCTGACATTATAAAATATGACATTAATCACAGCATTTAATAAAATATATTATTGTAACTAAAGCTGTAATAAATGATTAAGATTTTTTTAATAAGTGAAAGAAGCTGTCAGAATAAAAAATTCTGAGATTCATGTTTTAATCACAGTATATTTATAGACAAAAATTATATTTTTTATTTACTGTTTTTTTTTTTTTTGTAAATTGAATTGATATGATCAAGTATTATATTATAGATATAATGCAAACATTACTTCAGACTGTCATATTTTAAACCAGAACACACGTTTTACTAATCACCGGCACCTGTGCATCCAATCACACCACAGTATAAATATGTAATACCCGCTTGTGTTGCTCACCGTATGCTATCATACAAACCTGGTTCCGTCAAATGCACACTTCTCCGCTTGTGTTCTCTCTTCACGAGTTTCTCCAGGAAGATTCGGACTAGAACGTCTCTGTGAGGGAAGGAGATTGAAAGACATTTAAAGGGAAGTGACTGAACTCTGCTTGTGAACTGATTACTTGCCTATTTGGATATTAACAACCGGGAGCAGTATCCTATATATATTTTTGATATAACCTGCAAATAAACCATTTGACTTCTCTGCCTCTGCCCTTCTGTGCCAGCGTGACACTGATATATTTGTATCAACACTTTTTATTAATTTTAATTATTTCAAATTCAATTACTGTAATTATAACAAATCAATAAAAAAATGTTCTGGTTATAATAATACTCCTGTGCTCTTAAATAAATAGTATGTATGTAATAATGCATTTAGTAATAATAGTAACAATAAATAATAAAATAATAACAATAATAAATATTAATTTTATATAAGTAAAAACTGTAATACTATGAATATTACAATAATCATATATCAATAAAAGTCAGCATTTTAATAATAAAATAAAATTATTTTGTCTATTTTTAAAATGTAAATTATAATAAATATGATAATAAAGTACTAAAATAATAATAATAAAGCAATAAACATAACAAATTTATCAGTAAAATTAATTATAATTTGATTATTCAAATTACAAAAACAAAACTTAATGCAATAATACTAATTTAATATTTTCTTAAAGTCAATAGATATCATCTTTTTTATTCAGTAAAAGCCAAAATATGATTTAATATAAGATAATAATAAAATAAAGCTGTTGTAATTGCAATAATAATATTGTAATATAAAAAGGTAAAAACTCATTATTCATTAATAATAATAATAATAATAATAATAATAATAATAATAATAATAATAAATGAGAATTTAAATACAGATTTTTTTTTTTTTTTTTTTTACTTACAACTACAACTTTTATGGATTTGTTATCATTTAAATAGTATTTAGCAAAGCTCTTATTATTATTATTATTGTTATTATTATTGTTGTTGTTGTTGATTTGTTCTAATTGTTTTTTTTTTTTATATTTTATTTAAAGCTTTTTTACAGTAAATAAACCCACAAATAGTACAATTAAATACATATACACCTCCATAAACATACACTGTTCATATTGTGTACTTATTTAAAAAAAAAAAAAAAAAAAAAAAACAACAACAACAATACACACACGTACCAATACCAATACCTACAAATCTCCCATTATAGAAAAAAGCAATTATTACACACTGCTATACTTTATTAACCACCCTAATTTAATTCAATTATCCTTGATAATCTTTCAAATATTCAAAGGACTTCCAGATCTGTACAAATCTCTTTGGTTTACCTGCAATCTCGTATCGAATCTGTTCCATATGTAACACACTACTGAGCTCTGTAAGCCACATCTCAAATCTAAGTGCAAACTCTTTATTCCACAACAACAAAATTGTCTTTTTTGCTATGGTCATCCCATATTGAACTGTTTGGATTTGATTGAAACTGTAGTTCTCTAAGAAAGGGGCCCAGCCTAATATTGCAACCAGAGGGTCATGAGGAAAATTTTAAGTACCTTTGAGTAGAAACCAAAAACCTCAGTCCAAAATTTACACATTTTTGGGCAAAACCAAAATAAGTGAGCCAATGTACCGTCATTAGACTTGCATTTGATACACAGAGGGATAAATACTATGTAATTTGGTGCGAGAGTAATGTAATCTATGGACAACTTTGTATTGAACTGAAAATTTGAATTAATAGAACAAGATCTAATACCTTCGAGGGCCTTGGTCCAGTTACCTTCTGAAATATCTAACCCCAAATCCTTTTCCCAAGACATTTTTAAGTATTGCGTGGAAGGAGCTCTAAAGTCATTAAAATATTCAACATATTTAGAGACAAGGCCCTTTGAGTCAAGTTCAGAGGTCATACATAAATAAAGATATTCAGGGGGCTTGTAAGTTTCAAAGTGAGGGATATTACTTTTAACATAATTCCGTACTTGTAAATATCTGAAAAAGTGAGAGGGAGGTAGACCAAACTTTTGTCTAAGCTGAGCAAAAGAAGCAAATACTTTGTCTATATATAAATCTCCTATAGACAGAACTCCTTTTTCTTTCCATGATAAAAAGGTTCTATCCGTCTGTGAAGGAGGGAATGCATGATTACAAGCTATGGGGGTAAGAGAGCAGGTCTGAGAGAGTTTAAAGATCTTTCTGATCTGATACTAAATCTTAAGAGAATTTGCAGCCATAGGATTACATTTCTTAAATGTTCTGATAGGTTTGTTTTCTGCAAAGAGTAAAGCAGGGAGGGAGGATTCCTGCATGTCCCTCTCAATAGCCAGCCAAGCAGGAATATTAACATTCGATTTTCCAGGACATGCAACCCACCAATACATTAATGCCCTAACATTGGCTGCCCAGTAGTAATGCTGAAAACAGGGAAGGCCTAGTCCTCCCACCTCTCTTGTTTTACATATGTGCGCTTTAGATATACGATGGGCTCTATATCCCCAGATAAACGGCATGATCACAGCATCAAGTGTTTTAAAGAATGATTGGGTTAAAAAGATGGGTACATTTTGAAACAAATAAAGAAATCTAGGTAGAGTAACCATTTTGATTGCGTTAACACGACCAATCATTGTTAAAGGGAGCACTCGCCAAGTCTCTATGTCTTTCTTCAATTTATTTATCATGACTTTGTAGTTTGTATCGTACAACCTTTTATACTGCCTAGGGACAGTGATACCGAGATATTTTAATTCACTTACAGTTTTGAAAGGAAGACTATTAATAAAACCTGAATCTATATTGTCACATAACGGCATAAATTCACTTTTCTGCCAGTTAATTGTATATCCCGAAAGGTTACCAAACTCTCTAATTAGATCAAACAAGAAGGGTAAGGACTTTTCTGGCTCTGAAAGAAAAAGAATAACATCATCCGCATATAAAGAAATGTGATGTTCTACATCTCCCATTGTAACAGGAGATATACGCGGATGATTTCTTATACTTATTGCTAAAGGTTCCATCGCGATAGCAAAGAGTAAAGGACTCAGTGGACAACCCTGGCGGGTACCACGATAAAGACGAAAGGGAAAGGATCTATTGTTATTTGTGAGAACTGTAGCAGAGGGACAAAGGTACAGCATCTTAATCCACGAAGAAAAATTTTGTCTCAGACCAAATTCTTCTATAGTACTCAAAACGTAAGTCCATTCTACACTATCGAATGCCTTATGGGCGTCCAGGGCTAAGATTGCTATTTTATCCTGTTTGCCCTTATTTCTGTACAGGACATTCATAAGTCTGCGTACATTATGAAAGGAAAATCTTCCAGGAATAAAACCAGTTTGGTCTTCGTGTATTATTGAACTAATACAATTACTTAACCTATTTGCTAAAATTTTAGTAAATATCTTAATATCACTTCCAAGAAGGGAAATGGGTCTATAAGAAGAAGGGTCTGTACTATCTTAATCTTTCTTTAAAATCAATGCAATATTTGCCGAATAAAGTGTCTCTGGTAATTTTTTGTTTTCAATAGAATCTTTGAACATCCTTAACATCAGGGGAGCAATCTGATCAGAAAAAGCCTTATAAAATTCAATGCAAAAGCCATCTGGGCCAGCCGCTTTACCATTGGGAAAATTTTTAATAGCTGTGAAAACTTCTTCCAGTGTAATATTTGAATTTAATTTTTCTCTCTCATCCTCACTAATTTTAGGGAGTCCAAGAGAACGGAGGAATTCAGTAACTGTAACGCCACGCCAGCAGAGGGAGCCCTCACCCACTCACTGACTGTTGCTGCTTCCTCTGCTGCTTCGTTGGTTACTTCCTGTTTGGTGGCAATAAAAGGAGGCCATTTTCTAACTGTAAGCTGTGAAGTATTGTTTTGCTATTGCGGACTCTACCAAGCGTTTTCCCTGTTTTCATTGCCCTGTTTTCATTGCCCTGTTTTGATTGTTTCGGTTTTGTTTCTTGCCATTGTTTTACTTTGTTTTTGCCATTGTCTTGTCTGTTCTTTGCCATAGTTTTGCCAAGTTTCACAGCCCTGTTCATTTGTTACTTTTCGGACTGCTCTAGGTCTACTACCGTCACGTCTGCCAAGATACAGCCTGTTCACTCCACATCTGCCAAACCCCAACCTGCACTCTTCATGCCTGCCGCTCCAGGGCCTGCTCACGCCACGCCTGCCGCTCCAGGGCCTGCTCACGCCACGCCTGCCATCCCAGAGCCAGTTCACAAGATGGCCGCCTCCCCAGAGCCAGTTCACAAGATGGCCGCCATCCCCAAGCCTGTTCACAAGATGGCCGCCGTCTCCAAGCCACGCCACAAGATGGCTGCCATCCCAGAACCCGCAGTCAGCACTCGGACGCCGCCTATGGTCATGATGGCCCACGTGCTGGACTCACCCCTAATAGCTGTATGGGCAGCTAAAATGGCGCTCCATCATGTCACGGCTGCTACCCCAGGATCAAGTCAAGTCAGGGCTACACTTTCTGTGCCAAGTCAAGATACAGCTGTTCTCCATGAGCCAAGCCAAGATACAGCTGTTCTCCATGAGCCAAGCCAAGATACAGCTGTTCTCCATGAGTCAAGCCAAGACACAGCTGCTGTTCTCCATGAGTCAAGCCAAGACACAGCTGCTGTTCTCCATGAGTCAAGCCAAGACACAGCTGCTGTTCTCCATGAGTCAAGCCAAGACACAGCTGCTGTTCTCCATGAATCAAGCCAAGACACAGCTGTTGTTCTCCATGAGTCAAGCCAAGACACAGCTGCTGTTCTCCATGAGTCAAGCCAAGACACAGCTGCTGTTCTCCATGAGTCAAGCCACGTCACAGCTGTGTCCCACGAATCAAGCCAAGTCACAGCTGTGTCCCACGAGTCAATCCAAGTCACAGCTGTTCCCCATGAGTCAAGTCACGTTACAGCTGTTGTTCCTGAGTCAAGCCATGTTGTTCCTGAGTCAAGCCAAGTTGTTCCTGAGTCAAGCCAAGTTTCCAAGTCAAGTTGCAGCTGCGTCCCCTGAGTCAAGTCAAGTTTCCAAGTCAAGTTGCAGCTGCGTTTCCCGAGTCAAGTCAAGTGTTCAAGTCCAGTCAGGTCACGGCTGTTGTTCCAGAGTCAAGTCAAGTTACAGCTGCTGTTCCAGTGTTAAGTCAGGCTGCAACTGTTGTTCCAGCATCAAGTCATGTTAAAGCTGTGTTCCCTATGTCAAGTCAGGTCAGAGCTGCTCTTCCGAAGTCCAGTCAAGTTACAGCTATTGCTCCTGTGTCAAGTAAAGTTATAGCTGTAGCCCTCAAGTCAAGCAAAGTTACTACCGATATTCACAAGCCAAGCCAAACCACAGTTGATCTCCCTGAGCCAAGCTACAGCAGATCTTTATGAGCCAAGTCAAGTTGCTGCTGTCATTCCCGAGCCAAGTCAAATCACAGCTGACCTTCACAAGCCAAGTCAAGTCACAGCTGGACTGCATGAGCCAGGTCAAGTCACCGCTGTTCTTCACGAGTCAAGTCAAATCACGGCAGGCCTCCCTGAGTCAAGTCAAGAAACTACTGACCCAAGCCACGCAGGGCCCACGCTCCCAAGCCACAAGTCCACAGCATCCACACCCTCAAGGCCAACAGACATCCCACTATCTACTGTGCTGCCTGTAATGGCTGTTGCCATTTTCAGTGTGTGGGCTGCACACTGTGCTCTAGAGGCCTCGTCTGTCCACGAGTCTGCTCCAGAGGCCTCGTCTGTCCACGAGTCTGCTCCAGAGGCCTCGACTGTCCATGAGTTCGCGCCTATACCTCCAGAGGTGTCAGTGCACACTGTAGATCCTCCAAAGGAGGTGGCGTCCATTTATGAACTCCCTGCCACGTCTGCCCAAGAATCTGCGCCTATGCCTCCAGAGGTGTCAGCATATGCTGTAGATCTTCCCATGGGGGCGGCGTCCTCCCATAAACTCTCTACCCATCATACCACGGCCCAGAAGGCCAATCATGAACTCTCTGCCTGTCATGTCACAGCCAAGAAGGCCTATCACGAACTCTCTGCCTGTCATGTCACAGCCCAGAAGGCCTATTATGAAATCTCTGCCTGTCATGTCACAGCCACGAAGGCCTCCCATGAACTGTCTGCCCGCCAGGTCATGATCACGAAGGCCTCCCATGAACTCTCTGCCCGCCAGGTCACGATCATGAAGGCCTCCCATGAACTCTGCCCGCCAGGTCACGATCACGAAGGCCTATCATGAACTCTCTGCCTGTTATGCCACGGCCAAGGAAATTGTCCGTGTACACACCGCTCTGCTATGGATGTCACTAGTTCCACTGTGGATATCTCTGCTCCTGTCTGCTCTGCCTGCTCTGCCGGCCCTGCAATGGCTTTGACCCTGCCTGTTTGACCACGATCTGTTTATTAAAGCTCGCACTTCGATCTTATACGCTTTCGACGAGTCCTCCTTACAGTAACGTTCAGTGAGTCACCCTTACACTGAGAGGTGTATAATTCCTGATAAAATTCCCGAAATACATTTATTTCTACTGGTTTAGTGGTCAAGTCTCTGGATTTTGACTTCATGGCATGTATAGCTCTACTAGCTTGTGCACACCTAAGCTGGCGAGCTAACAAGCGATTAGGTTTATCTCCTAATTCAAATTGCTTTTGCTTAATCTTTAATAAAAGGGAGCTAATAAAAGGGTATTATATTCATATTTCAATTTCATAATACTAGTCAGAATTGAGTTGGAAGATGTGAGCTTATACTGTTGCTCTAGAGCTGACAACTCTGCCTCTATCTCAAAAAGCCTTCTGCCCTTCTGCTTTTTCAGGTCTGTTTGGTATGCGATCACTTGGCCTCTAATGACAGCTTTGAGAGCTTCCCATAAGGTTGAGTCAGACACATCTCCCTTGTCATTTAAAGAAAGAAATTCAGCTATATAGTCAGCACAGGATTTTTTAAAATTGTCCTCATTTAGTAGCATGGGGTTAAAACGCCAAGCGTAAGGGGGTTTTTCCAACCCAAAATCTACTGATACAGAGACTGGGGAGTGATCAGATATTATAATATTATGATATTTGGAGGATAAAATTTTAGAGGTTAATTTGGAGTCAGTTAAAAAAAAGTCAATCCTTGTATATGAATTATGAGTATTGGAAAAAAAAGAGTAATCTTTATCAGTAGGATGATGAAGTCTCCAAATATCGAGTATGTTTAATGAATGAATCAGATTTTTAAGAACCGTAGTTGAGTTAGTGAATTTGGGAGGACTGGGCGAATGCCTGTCCATAAAAGGATCTAGAATATAATTAAAGTCTCCTCCAATAATAAGATGAGTAGAATCTATGTCAGGTATCAGGTTAAAAACAGAGCGAAAAAAATTTGGGTCGTCGAAATTTGGAGCGTATAAATTCACAAATGTGACATGCTTCTCTAGAATAGTGCCAGTCAGTATAAGATAACGACCATTAATATCTTGTTTAGTGCTCAAATGTTGAAAAGGAATATTCTTACATATTAATATAGACACTCCACGAGCCTTAGAAGAGAAGGTAGAGTGGTACATCTGGCCTATCCATTTGCATTTAAGTCTGTGAGCACTGGAATGCTTAATGTGAGTCTCCTGTAGAAACAATATATCTGTATGTAAAGAGTTTAAGTGTGCAAAGACTTTGGATATTTTAACAATATTGTTTAAACCACGCACATTCCAGCTCAAAATATTCAAATTTTTCTTAGGGGGGCTCATCAAAATGCAGTGAGAGAAAAACCATAGGGTAAAATGAGCGACTGGTTAAGCACAAACATTGGTATTGCTGCATAAACAAAACAGAGAAAAACACAAGAATATCCAATACAAAAACAAGCTGGCATAATACTACCCCAGTTACCTCACTTCTCAAACATAAGCGCAAGTAAAAGTACCCCATTTAAACGTGAGATCGCCGAACAGAACACAGGGAAAGAGAGAAAAATAAATAATTCGAGAAAGAAAAAAAAAAAGTCAACCGGTGACGGATAAACGGTTCTTCCAAACAATACACCGCTCCGTCACCACACATTGTGATCCGAAACACTTCGTATGAAAATGAATGCACAAAAAATCCCCATATATATTATACACAAAAACATATGTAAACATTTATGAACATCTTATAACATTATTGGCCTAATAGTCTTTAAGGTTGAAGGTGAGGCGACTGATCCGTCAAGATTATAGAAACAAATAATAATAATAAAAGAAACGAAAGTCAGGTCCAACAAGTCCATAAAATCTACAGGCCGCAGACAGTCGAAAGTAATGACTTATTTACCACCATGGATCCCAATATAGTTCACTTTCTATCACGGGGAAAGACTGTCAATGTAAGATTCGGCCTCCTGTGGCGACGAGAATATTTTCTTCGTCTTCTCATGCGTGAGGATGAGACGAGCAGGGTACAGGAGTCCATATTTTATTCCCTTGGCTCTTAATTTCTCCCGTACACTGTCAAACTGCTTGCGTTGAGTGGATACTTCTACTGGAAAGTCCGGGAAGATGCTAATACGACCGCCGTTGAAAGACAGCGGGCTCTGGCCACGAGAGAGACGTAGTATTTCAGTCTTAACGGAGTCGTGATGTATCCTGGCAATCATAACTCGCGGCTTGTTTCCGATTGGACCAATGCGATGAGCTCGATCAACCTTAACACCACGCGGAAAATTCGATTCTCCTAGGAGCGAGGGCAGAAGCTCGGAAACAAATCTTGTGGGGTTGCCTTTCTCGATGTTCTCAGGAAGACCCGTTATCTTGATATTCTGCCTGCGAGACCTGGCCTCCAGATCCGTTACCTTTGCCTTCAGAGACGTGTTCTCCTGTGACAGACCGGAGCAAACCTGCTCCAGGTGAGAGATGCGACACTCGTAATCAGTGCTAGCCTCTTCCAGGTCTGCGATACGGGATGTATTGGCGGTTAGCATCGACTGCACTACAGACAAGGACGCTTCCAAGCTGTTAAATCGGGCATTCATGGAGAAATCCATTTTTCGAATGGCTGAAAGAATAGCCCTGGGTGAAGCCTCGTCTTCACCCTCCAGAGGATGAGAAGCCTCGGTCTCCGTGGTCTCTTTAATATAGGTAATATTAGTTGGGCCGCAAGTGTTAGCATCGGTTAGCACCGGACTAGTTGAAGTGTCTTCCACCATGTTGACAGTCCGGGAGGGAGCCTTTTTGACAGTCTTTTTAGATTTATTCATCATTAATGTATTGTCTTTGCTAACTGGTCAAATTAAGTAAGAGTAACAAAGTTTTAGATGATTTATTCCACCAGTTGTGATGGAGCTGAATGAAAACACGTCTTACTCCATGTGCTACTCTCTAGCTCCCCCAAGAAATTTGGTTTTAAATAAATATTTCATTCATGCTGGTTAATTTACTTCAAGAACCTAAAAAATTCACAAGTGTTGTAAGTGTAGCAAATAATGAAATAAATCTGAATCAGTGTTTCAATTGTGAACAGTGATCAAACAGTGTGAGAACAAAATTATATTTGGATTAATTTTAGATGTAAGAATTTGTATAAATATGTGCACTACATAAAATGTATTTTTTTATTTAATATAGTTTCAATGTGTGTATTTAACGTTTCAATAAATTATATATATATATATATATATATATTTAAATTTAATTTAATAATTAAACAATAATTAAACTATTCAGTGACTTAAACTATATTCAAACAAATTAACTTCAGGTGGAAATATGTGTATGATTAAAATATTCATTATATTGTTATTATTATTAACAACAAATATGTCATGTTTAATTTTGACTTCTATAGTGGTGATTTGTCCCAATAGCAAAAAAATAAAAAATCCCTGACAGTGTTTCAGTGACTGGGATGGAATAAATAAATACACAAACAAACAAAAAAGAAGAAGAGATTCCAATAGTCAAAAGAGTGATGGATCAAAATTGCCATCACACCCTCTTTGTAACAGTTACACAGCACTATTAACTAGGTTTATGTGATATAATGCAAGGTATGAAAACAAAGCGTTCTTAAGCGTTAGCGTTTAGTAACAGAGAAGGTGCGTCATATTTCGCTTCCTATATTGTGAATCAGTACATCATAACCATGCAAACCAAGGCTGCACTTATTTGAACAAAAAAAACAGTAAAAACAGATTGGGAAAATGAACAATTAAAATAACTATTTTCTATTTTAATATATTTTGAAAAATGTAATTCAAAAAGCATCTGTGATCAAAGCTGAATTTTCAACATCATTACTCCAGTCTTCGGTGTCACATGATCCTTCAGAAATCATTCTAATATACTTCGCTACTCAAGAAACAATTTTTTTTTTTTTTTTTTTAAATAATGCTTTATTATTTCAGTGCTATGAGAACAAGAGAAAGAAACATCATTTCTGATTATTATCAATGTTGAATGAAGCGTCAGCAGTGAACGCTGTCTGTGATTGATTGGTTCTGTCTTACAGCATTTGCGTGTGTTCCGATGAGCAGGAGAAATAGTTCTATCCTACACAATAATTTGATAATAGTCTATTGTTCCTCTTA
>NW_026129528.1:0-48830 GCF_022985175.1 Labeo rohita | reverse complement strand
GGACGGGTGGCAGTTTGAGGGTCTGTCTAAAGGTCATTGAGGGGGATGGAGTGAGAAGTGCTGCTATTGCATGTTGAGACTGACATTAGTGGAGTTGCAGTAGATCATTGTGTTGTTACTGAGCACTGAAAGAGCATGAGACTTTACACATGAGTGTCTTCAGCAGGGCAGGGAGACCTCAGTTTTACTGACTTTTTTATTTTTTATTTTTTTATTTAATTACAGCAAGATCAAATTTGTATAAGTTAGCCACATTTGGGCATAAGGTTAGTTCTGTCAGGACCACTGTCGTCAAATAACTTACAAATAGCATACATTTTAGGTTGGGGTTATGGTTCTGTTCTAGCATGGATATGAGCAGGGAGAGCATGAATAATCCCCTATAAACAGAACAGAACCAACATTAATGACTGATGTAACAGATATCATTAATGCTCTAAGTGATTATTTTATGTAACAACATAATTCAGTGGTCTGACTCAAGAGAAATATCCAATGCCAAGTCCTGATAATAAACAGTTGGGGATGGAGGTGGGTGATTAACTCATTAGCAAAGCGATAGTGGCTAAATAATGACTGAAAGGGCCTTATTAAGGAAGTTATGATCGGCATCATGTTCCTATAGACATGGATCAGCTGAGTGTCAGCAGATGCAAGCTTGACTAACGTGACCTGCCAGAACTAATGCTACGCTCCATATATAATTAGAAAAGAAAAGTTGGATGAAGATAAATATAAATATACATTTTTAAGAACTATATAGAGGGTATTTGTTCCTAAAACTGTTATTAAATGAGTATAGCTATACCATTCATTAAATGTAACTGTAACAGAAGGTTAGTAAAATAAAAACTCACTCACACTGAATTGAGTTGATTTCAGATACAAACTAGAAGGTATCAGGAAAATAAAAACATATATAATTATGGTGATACTGTAACCACAACAACTATTAATACTTCATAATCATGATAATAAGAGCAAGTATGTTGTTCATAGCTTAATAACTGGTCTTTCCTAACTGTGGTTGTCAGTTCTTGTAGAGCTGCTTCATCAGATGGAGTCAGTGTGTCTGTCGAGCACAGTAATAAACAGCAGTGTCCTCTTCTCTCAGACTCTTGGCTTCAAGATACTGTGTACTTTGAGACACGTCCTCACTCATAGTGAAGTGATTTTTCATGGAGTCCGCGTAAATATGATAATCAGATCTAGAACTTTCACCAGTGTTAACTCTCCCAATCCACTCCAGAGCTTTTCCTGGTTTCTGTCGTATCCAGTGCATGTAGTGCTCTGTCTTTTTAAAACCAAATATTTTACAGGAGATCTTCACTGTTTCTCCAGGTCTCTTTATCTCAGCAGGTGACTGATCTAATCAGATTTCATCACCATTGATACCTGTGGAATAAAAGACAAAAAAAAAAAAAAAAAGACATCAATAAAGAGTTTTTGTCAGTCATAGTGTTGTTAACTAAACAAATACACAAATGTCAAAATGACCTTGCTGTAACAGAATCACCTTAAACATGAAATGACAAATGCTCCGCAACTCCATTGTCAACATGTTTGCTAGATGTAAATGCTGTACATCAGATATTATTCGACTGGAGAGTGAACAGTTCAGCTGAATTTGTGTTATATAAAGTTCAATTAGCACATTTGCATAGGCTGCTTTCTCTGTGCTTGTATAATATGATCTCTTAGAGTAATGTGGATGATCATGTGAAGAAGCGGAGTTACTCAGATGTTTCTGCTAAAGGTAAAGACATGAAAATGAAGAGGATGTCTGGAATTGCTACATTTTGGACTCAAATTTAGCCCTGATTTCTTTTTTTTCTGGAATTGCTACACAGCAAAATTCCCAGAGTAAAATTAACTCTATTCAGAGAACATTTGGTCCCTCTCTAAATAGAGTTAAATTAACACTGAAGCAGAGTTAAAGTTGATAAGATAATTAAGTGATCAATTAAAAAGTGATTGAGCATTAGTGATGAACACCTGCTGTTAACAAGCAGAATCACTGAAGAAAAGAGAAACACAAGAACTACAACTGACTTCAGCCACAGATTAAATCAACTGAAATAAAATTTGTCATTAAATCTCTCAAGATCTCAGCAAATGATGATTAAACAACTCCACAAACAGCATCACCAGCTTCAGTCATTACTAACCAGACTGACTTTATTGTAATAAAAAAACATAATGCCACCATAATTGTGGTCAAGGTTTGCTTTAGTTTGTCTCTTGACCCTTTTAGCAACTTACAATAATTTTGCTTCTAAGCAATTGTAATGTTGCTTTACAGCAAACATTTATGTATTGTTGAATCAAATGTTTAAAGCAACAGATTATTTTACACTCATTGCTTATAGCTCATTTGTGTGAACATTACAAAGCGATCTTTCTCTTTGGTTTATTGACAGGCATATTGCTGAAAAAAAAAGATCCTATTAAGCAATCACCACCATATTGCTTTAATTTAGAAAATGAAGAGCTGCATTTGCTCAGGATTTTAGACATGAACACTTATCATACGATCCTCAACAGTGGTGACAATAATTATTCATACTGCAGTGCATGATGGGAGTTTTTACTATGTTGTTACCCAGCATGCATTGCAGCATGAAAAGTTTTGTTGATTGTCACCATTGTTGAGATTCATATACTGGTACTTGATGTCTGTGTGTCTGTAAGTAATTGTTGAATTTACTTATGCTTTACTTGAACCTAAAATAATTAATTACTGCTAGAGGAAAGTTTTTTTTTTTTTTTGCCTGCTGAAGTTCCACAGAGTTGGTTACGCAGAATCTAAAAGTACAAATTTAGAAAATATAGTCAAATCAGCTCACAATAAACATCTCATTACATGAGATCAGGCAATATGCGCTTAATGTAAAGCGCATATTGCCTGTTTTACACCATCACATGCACAGTTAAACAGAGAGATCTAACCCAAGAAGTCAAGGGTCAAGAGCTAAACTAAAGCAAATGCTGATCTCCATGATGGTGGCATCATTTTAACCACTAAAACATCAACATTTGATCCTCTGTAAATCTTAATAAGAACTTCTGTAGACGTGTGACAGAAATAAAGTCAGTCTGGTTAATAATGAGTGAAGCTGGTGATGTTGTTTTTGGAGTTGTTTAATCATCATCTGCTGAGATCTTGAGTGATTTAATTATTTATTTTATTTAAGTTGATTTAATCTGTGGCTGAAATCAGTTGTAGTTCTTGTGTTTCTCTTTTCTTCAGTGATTCTGCTTGTTAACAGCAGGTGTTCATCACTAATGCTCAATCACCTTTTAATTGATCACTTAATTATCTCATTAACTTTAACTCTGCTTCAGTGTTAATTTAACTCTATTTAGAGAGGGACCAAATGTTCTCTGAATAGAGTTGATTTTACTCTGGTGATTTTACTGTGTACATTTTGGACTCAAATTTAGCCCTGATTTCTTTTCTAGTGTTTTAAATTATCTTAGAACACTTTTTTTTTTTTATCATTTATCGGAATTTATATGTCAGAAGTGTAAAGTAAATGTCTTATAATTGTGTTAAATCTTCAGAAACAGGTCACGTTTGATACTTAAGTAAGTGACTCCCTCTTGTGGCGCACTACTGTAAAAATACTCTTTATACAGCATGATATAAAATATTAGCATTGTGATACATTTTTTATATTGATATAAAAAACTTAGGAGCAAAATAAATGGCAGACTGTATATAGTTATAACACTTTTTGCTTTTTACATTAGCACACAAAAACTAGTAACTAAAATCATGGATGTTTTTCATATTGCAATTCTTTTATTTGTCTACTAAAGGAATTATTATCAATAACAACCATAAACAGTTCATTTTTTTCACTTTTCACTCAGTCAGGGAGTAACTCGTTCATTCACTTACTCAATAAACTTACTTATATTCAGTTACTAATTATACTGTCACATGCAGTTATGGCCTCCATCAGTTCATCTCCAATAAGCCTGAACAGCATCTCACAGAGTACAATCAGATATTGTTGAAACAGTGTATTTTATCTGTACTCCACTGACCACTTTGCACATTTCTATAAATTACACAATAACACTGAAGGTCACAATGTTATGAAATATGGCAAAAAAAAAAAAAAGACAATAATTTATTCAATGTTATAGGGAGATGGTGAAATTAAATTCTTGCCCCAGGCTTTGTTTGATGTCTTAACTGTACATAATGCACGTGTGAAGTGAAAATCAAGTTATTTAGGGTTTTTCAATTGTCCATTCGATTCAACTGTACACAGTGCACTTCTTTTTAGGAAATAATAATGTAAAATGTCATAACAATACAGCTACTGTATGTAGTAATGTGTCTGAATATGATCCTGAACCTGAAGCAGGTCATTTATTGTGTGTTTGTAACTGTGTTGATGAACTGCAGATCTGTTTTTGTCAGTTTCTCACACTGAATTGAGCCACTGTGGTGTGTCTTTGCACAGTAATAAACAGCTGTGTCTTCAGTCTGCAGGCTGCTAATGTCTAAGTACAGCTCATTTCAGCCCGTGTCTCTGGAAATAGTCTATTGATCCACTGCCCCATATGATCCCAATCCACACCAAGGCTTTTTCAGGAGGCTGCCTGATCCAAGCTGTGCCATAATCTGTGAGGGCATATCCAGAGATCTGACAGGACAACCTCACCGACTGACCAGAAGCTTTAATCTGTGCAGGAGACGAGGTCAGTGAGATGCCAGAAACATCTGTAAAAGAGAACAACACACTGAGAGTCAATCTTAATTTGTCTGTTTCTACTTCAGTAAATATTTGTATAAATACAGTCAGCAACAAAAAGATTCACAGTGATGTGACTGAATGAATCAACTCACATGGCAAAAAGGCAAATAAAATGAGCAGAGTTTGACTCATGATTGATTTCAGAATCAGACAGTAAATCCACACAGCTTTATCCTAGTGTTAGTGGACTGACCATGTGCTGAAACTGACACTCTTATTCTCTTGGGATAATTCCCAAGATGGCGGCGCGGTCAGACGCAGCGGCTACTCCGGGTCCGAAAAACGGTGCTTTTATGTCTTTTAATGTCATCTGTTCGTCTCAGAATTGTGTCAGTTTACCGCTAATTCATAAGGAAATCACTCCAAAATACATCTATGATCACCAAAGCCTTTTGGAAATCGGCAATACACACAACCACCAACTCGCACCGGCGACAACTAAGAAGCTCCAAGGCCTTTGCTTACTGCTAAAGCCGAACCCCGAGACCACGGCCTTGTCTACTGACGCTACCCACACAAAGCGGCGGCGCCGGCGGTGTGTGATGGGACAAAAGCGCGGCTCTACCCGAAAAAAGCGTTGGCGCCGGCGGTGCAAGAGGGGACAGAAACGCGGCAAGCGCGGAGGCATACGAGCTAGGCTAAGGGCTAACCCCACCAGACCAGCTCTTCCAACACTCATGCTCTCTAATGTTCGCTCGCTGGAAAATAAACTGGACTCATTTCAACTCAGTCGCTCTACACTGCATGAGGCAAGGGATTGTTGTGTGTTTGTTTTCACTGAAACATGGCTAAACGACAACATTCCCGACTCCGCCATTCAGATGCACGGGCTAACCTGCTACCGAGCGGACAGAGATACAGCACTGTCTGGTAAGACTCGCGGGGGAGGCTTGTGTGTTTATATCAACAAGGGATGGTGTAACAATGCTGTGGTAGTGACAAAACACTGTTCACCGCTGGTGGAGTTTATGTTTGTGAAGTGTCGGCCTTTCTATCTCCCGCGAGAGTTCACGGCCATTGTTATTGTTGCGGTTTACATCCCGCCGTGTACAAACGCTAAGGACGCGCTTCGAGAGCTGTACAGCGCCATCAGCGAACAACAAACAAATAACCCAGACGGCTTTTTCATCATTGCCGGTGACTTTAATCACGCAAACTTAAAGTCAGTTTTGCCAAAGTTCTACCAACATGTGAACTTTGCAACAAGGGGAAACAACACTCTGGACTTGGTTTACACAACAGAAAAAAATGCATACAAAGCTGAACCCCGCCCCCACCTTGGATACTCAGACCACATCTCTGTTATGCTAATCCGAGCATACAGACCACTTCTCAAACTTACCAAACCGGTTCAAAAACAGATAACAGTATGGCCAGATGATGCCACCTCAACAGTACAGGACTGCTTTCAGTGCACAGACTGGAACATGTTCAGAGAGGCGGCCACCTACAACAACCACACAGACCTGCACGAGTACACTGAAACTGTGACTGCTTACATCAAAAAGTGCACTGATGATGTGACAGTCACCAAGACCATCACCACACGTGCAAACCAGAAGCCGTGGATGACAGCAGAGGTTCGTGGGCTGCTAAAGACCAGAGATGATGCATTCAGATCAGGAGACAAAGCAGCCTTAAAAACAGCAAGCGCCAATCTGTCCCGTGGCATCAAGCAAGCAAAACGCTTGTATGCACAAAAAATAAATAATCACTTTACTGACAGCAAAGACACACGGAGCCTGTGGCAAGCCATTCAGACCATCACTGATTACAAGCCCCTGCCACAGGCCTGCGATGACGACACAACCCTCCCAGACACACTCAATGAGTTCTATGCAAGGTTTGATATGCAGAATGACACACCTGCACAAAAAGTACCCACACCTCCCAACAACCAGGCACTCTGTCTGTCTCCAGCCGATGTAAGGAATACTCTATCCAGGGTTAACCCACGTAAGGCTGCGGGTCCTGACAACATACCTGGCCGTGTACTGAGAGACTGTGCTGCACAGCTGACGGATGTCCTAACAGACATCTTCAACACCTCGCTGAGCCAGGCAGTCGTCCCCACATGTCTCAAAAAAACTACCATAGAAGTCCCCTGTGTCTTGTCTGAATGACTACCATCCCATAGCACTGACTTCAATCATAATGAAGTGCTTTGAGAGGTTAGTTATGCACAATATCAAAACCAGCCTCCCCAACACACTCAATCCGCTCCAGTTTGCATACCGTCCAAACCGCTCCACGGACGATGCTATTTCCTCCACCCTCAACCTGGCTCTTACTCACTTAGAAAACAAAGACTCTTATGTTAGAATGCTGTTCATTGACTTCAGCTCAGCATTCAATACAATAATCCCACAACAGCTCATCAACAAACTAAACCTTCTGGGCCTTAACACCTCCCTTTGCAACTGGATCTTGGACTTTTTAACTGGACCTCAGTCAGTCCGTGTCGGCCACAACACCTCGAGCACTACCACACTGAGCACAGGTGCCCCACAGGGCTGTGTGCTCAGCCCGCTGCTCTTCACGCTGCTGACCCACGACTGCACTGCCAAGTTCAGCTCCAACCACATCATCAAGTTTGCTGAGGACACAACGGTGGTAGGTCTTATCAGCAACAACGATGAAACACCCTACAGAGAGGAAGTGGCACAACTGGTTGAATGGTGTGGTGCAAACAACCTGTCCCTCAATGTGAGTAAGACGAAGGAGGTTGTGATGGACTTCGGGAGGAACTCTGCTGACCACCCCCCCACTGACCATCGACAGCTCGGCTGTGGAGAGAGTCAGCAGCACCAAATTCCTGGGGGTGCACATCACGGAGGATCTCACCTGGACCACCAACACCATGTCACTCTCCAAGAAGGCACAACAGCGCCTACACTTTCTCCGCCGGCTGAAAAGGGCAAGTCTCCCTCCACCCATCCTCACCACATTCTACAGGGGAACCATTAAGAGTGTGCTGACCAGCTGCATCACTGTCTGGTATGGGAACTGCAGTGCTGCTGACCGCAAGACCCTACAACGGACAGTGAACACAGCCGCAAAGATCATCGGTAACCCTCTCCCCTCCCTTCTGGACATTTTCCTTGCACAATGCTCAGGTAAAGCCACCAGTATCGTGAAGGACCCCACCCACCCCTCCCATCATCTCTTCCAGCTCCTGCCATCAGGAAGACGCTACAGGAGCATCAGAGCCCACTCTGCAAGACTGCTCAACAGCTTTTTCCCCCAGGCTGTGAGAGCCCTCAATTCCAACCACCTCACCCCCCCTCTGAAAATCCTTATCCACAATGTAAACTGTTTAAAAACTCAAAACACAATTTTTGCAATTCTGAGTGCGCTACACACAGGTGAGTGGGCTGGACAAACCACCTGTAGTAATGCATTCTTTCATCTCTATATGCACCAGACATTTTCCTATAAACACTACATGTACACAGAAAACATTGTGCACCTCTGAGTGTGCTACCTACAGGTGAGTGGGCTAGACAAACCACCTGTAGAAATGCTCTTTTCTCTCTATGTACCAGACACTTTCTTATTAACACAGGACATAATAAAGACTTAACAAATGTTTACTTGTCAACGCACCACAAATCATTTTGTACTATTTGCTTGTTAACCTTTAAATACCTCTTCTGCACATTATCATTGTAGCATCTGGACCAATCAGACATACAGTTATTTGTTACATTTAACAAATAATCTTTAAAACCAACAACCCAGCTATATGCTGGAGTTTTGAAGACAACCCCCCAAAGCAACTAACACCCCAAAAAGGCTTAGTTGCCAGGGTGACCATCTGATATCACAGGTTTTATTGCTTCAAGGAATGCAAACGGAGCACACTACATTTCTCTATAGGGAAGACACAATGCCTACAGAAATAGACTCTTTCCTATTCATTCACAGACAAACCTTTCTTTGACCTTCCTATCACACATAGCCCAGTTCATTGTGTACAATATTACTGCACTGTATTTTAATTTTGTCTGTTGTATTTGTATTTGTCTTTCTACTGTTTTATGCATGCGTTATGATAGATGACTAGTCATACAACCCACCTATGTCATGTTTGGTTTCTTTGAATTCGTATTTTTATGATGTAAAAGATGGTGTAAATTAGATGTTGATACCTATGCAACATATTAGTGTTTTAAGAAACCATAGTAGTTTCTGCATCAACACCCAATCGAATTACATATGCAAAATACCATGCTCACAGACAAAGAGTCGTAAACTTTCCCTCCAAAGGTGAAAGTTACCATTGGTTCGTGGACCTCCTGGAGGCGCAGCCTCCAGAGAGCTTAAAGGCATCCAACTCCCTCTCTTCACGGTCTTCTTCGTCTGCAATGTCTTCTGATTGCTGCCCGTGTGGAGGAACCCACGAGGAGCCTGAGCCAGCACAGGGCGTGCCCGGCGGGCCCAACAGGCCCCAACCTACAGAGCTGTGGCTCTCGACCACAAAGAGCCAGACATTTTCACTCAACCCTTGAATTTATCTTCATGACTCGCCTCAGTCAGTGGTTCTTTTAGAACCTAAGAAGATGAGCTAGAACTCTTCAGGACTTCCCTAAGCACGCGCCAGGCCTTGCGGCCTTGTCTTTCCATTCCCCAAGGATCACAGGACTTCAGCTGGGTCCCTCTCAGCTCTTGGTTCTTCTTTACCTTTCACATGGGAAGAAACTCCCAGTCACCATCGAGTCAGGACATCTTTGGAATTCATTACTCTTCAGACCCGGAAGAACGTGATTGCAATTCCAAAACCACCACTGCTCCAAACCATCAAGACTTACACCAGAGACTGCATTCGGACACTTGTTCAACGACCAAGGCAATGCAAGTATCGTACATTTAACTAAACAAAACGTCTCAGGTTACGTATGTAACCATGGTTCCCCGAGGGAACGAGACGCTGCGTCCGAAACGCTAGGGGAACGCCTTTGGCGGAACCACGCTCTGAATGCATGTGTAATCTGGCCAATCAAACAACGATGCGTCACGGGCGGGTAACTTCACCGACCAGGAAGCATAAAAGCACGTGCGAAGCCGGCCGGCGTCAGCTTCGGAGGATGAAGCGAGCGCTCGGCAGGGATGCCGGAAGGATGGATCGAGACGCAGCGTCTCGTTCCCTCGGGGAACCATGGTTACATACGTAACCTGAGACGTTCCCCTTCAGGAACTCGAGCTGCGTCCGAAACGCTAGGGGAAACGAGATGCCCATGCCACCAGACTTCCAAATCCCTGCCTAGTGGAAGAGCTAGGACAGAAGGACAGAAGAACCGGGAGTGGCTCGGATATCAAGGTTGTAGAACCTCACAAAGGTGAGGGGCGTGGACCATCCCACAGCATTGCAGATGTCCTGTATTGGGACACCTGCCGTAAGAGCTTTGGAGGCAGCCATAGCGCGAGTTGAGTGAGCCTTGACTCCCAAAGGTGAGGGGAGGTCAGAGGACTCGTAAGTAGTGGATATGGCATCAACGATCCATCTACTCAACGTTTGCTTGGAAGCAGGATACCCCTTATTAGGGGGGCCATAACAGACAAATAACTGTTCTGATTTTCACCACAGGGCAGCTCTGTGGACATAAGCATCCAGCGCACGTACAGGGCACATACAGTTAAGCTTCTGCTGGTCGGGCTCCCGAAAGGGAGGAGGACAGAAGGCCTGAAGCACAACCGGCTGTGGTGTGTTTGTGGGGACCTTGGGAACATACCCCGGCCTGGGGTACAGAAAAGCTTTGGTCATACCAGGAGCGAACTCAAGATGTGAAGGGGCCACTGAAAGGGCCTGCAGGTCCCCAACCCGCTTGAGGGAAGTTAAGGCTAGCAGTAGCGCTGTCTTAATGGTGAGAAAACGAGCAGGTATCTCCTCTATAGGCTCAAATGGCGGCCTACAGAGAGCCTCAAGCACCACAGCCAGGTCTCAAGTAGGGACATGGGGTCGTGTCGGAGGCCTCAGCCTCAGCACACCGCGGAGGAAACGTGTAACCAGGGGGTTCTTACCCACTGGCATGCCACCAAGAGGGGCGTGGTAGGCCGAAATTGCCGCCACGTAGACCTTCAGGGTGGGGCTAACCCTGTGGAGAAACGGGCCTGCAAGCACTCCAGTACTGTACCAACTGGGCAGTTAGCTGGGTCTTGCTGGCGTTCTTCACACCATGAAGTGAAAAGGTTCCACTTCAGGGCGTACACTTCAGGGCCCCTCAGAGGCCACACCCACAGCTTCCACAGCTCCGGGCAGGGGTGAAGGATGGTACCCCCCGCCTGTGAGAGGAGATCCCTCCTGACGGGAATCTCCCATGGAGAGCCGTCGAGGAGAGATATCAGGTCCGAGAACCATACTCGGCCCGGCTAGTACGGGGCTACTAGTAGTAGGCTGACCCCGTCCCGGCGTACTCTCTCCAGAACTCCCGGGAGCAGAGCGATCGAGGGAAAGGCGTACAGACGAAGCCTCGGCCACATCTGTACCATAGCATCCAGTCCCAGGGGAGCTGGATGAACTAGAGAGAACCAGAGGGGACATTGTGCATTCTCCCTCATGGCAAAGAGATCTACTTGGGCTTGACCAAAGATTTCCCATATCTGCTTCACCACCTCTGGGTGAAGCATCCATTCCCCGGGCCTCGGCCCCTGCCTCGACAGGACGTCTGCTCCCACATTCAGATGCCCAGGAATGTGAACTGCTCGCAGAGAGAGGAGTTTGTCCTGGGACCACACAAGGATCTGGTGCGCCAGCTTGTACAAGGGGTGCAAACGCAGACCTCCCTGGTGGTTGATGTAGTAGACCACCGCTGTGCTGTCGGTGCGCACCAGCACATGGCGATCTCTCAGGTCTGGGAGAAAGTACTTCAAAGCTCGAAATACGGCCAGCATCTCGAGGCAATTGATGTGCCAACTGAGATGGCGACCAGTCCACAGACCTCTGGCGGAGCGACCACTCATGACCGCCCCCCAGCCGGTGAGGGATGCATCTGTCGCTAGCGTGACGCGGCGGCAACGAGCTCCCAATACCGGGCCCTGATTTAGGAACCACGGCTTCCTCCACATGTCTAAGGCACGTAGCCCTCTGCGCGTGACCTTGATCATGCGGAGCGGGTTTCCCCTCGGGGAGAACCCTTTGGTTTTGAGCCACCACCGTAGGGGTCTCATGTACAGCAGGCCAAAAGGTATCACGTTGGACGCAGCTGCCATCAGACCCAGCAGTTGTTGGAACTGCTTGACAGTGAGTGACCGGCCTTCTTTGACTCTCTTGACTGCAGCGAGGATCGACTCGATCCGAGCAGGGGACAAACGTGCCTGCATCGTGGTCGAATCCCACACCACGCCCAGATAAGTAGTCCTCTGTGATGGAGAAAGCACACTTTTCTTGGCATTTAGTCTTAACCCCAATGTTTTCATATGTGCGAGAACGACATCTCGATGTCGAGCCGCTAAACTCTCGGACGCTGCTAGGATCAGCCAGTCGTCGATGTAGTTCAGTATGCGAATGCCTTGAAGTCGAAGAGGGACTAAAGCAGCATCTACGCATTTCGTAAACGTGCGGGGTGAGAGTGCTAGGCCGAAGGGAAGAACCCGATACTGGTAAGCTTCGCCCCTGAAAGCGAACCTCAGGAACTTCCTGTGCTGAGGAAGGATGGAGACGTGAAAGTACGCATCTTTCAGATCTATCGTCACGAACCAGTCCTCGGACCTGATTTGTGACACTACTTGCTTGACTGTAAGCATTTTGAACTTCAGTTTCATAACTGATCGATTGAGGTGGCGAAGATCTATGATTGGCCGCAGCCCTCCATCCTTCTTCGGAACAATGAAGTACCGGCTGTAGAACCCTGATTCCCTGTCTTGAGGAGGGACCACCTCGATGGCCTCCTTCCTCAGAAGGGTCTCTACTTCTTGCTCCATGACCAGAGCCTGCTCGGGGCACACCAGAGTGGGAAACACCCCGTCGAAAGGTGGCGGCGGAGCGCCGAACTGAATAGCATAACCTTTTTCTACAGTGCGCAGGACCCATGCAGACACGTTTGGCAGTAGCTTCCATGCTGCTAAATAGTCTACTAAGGGAACCAGCCTCTCGAGGCTGGCCTCTGGTGTTTGCTGAACTGCTAGCTCGGAGCCCTGTAACGGCGGACCGGCAGGAGACTGCCGAACTAACTGTTCTAGAGACCCCCGTGGGGGTGACGAGCGTCCCGGTTCCGCTACGAGCCCGGGCGGAGAGATCCGGGACAGATGCTCGCCGGAGGCCGCTGTGCCCTGTAACGCTGGCAGGAACAGCAGACTGACCTCCCGAGGGCACTGAGGAGAGACGGACACCGTGTAATGCGGTGCTACCCGCTCTTCCCCGGTAGGGGCTGCCCTCGGGGCTGCCCTTTGTGGCCGGGGCCTCCTAGACTGAAGCACGACCCTCAGGTCGGGCCTCGCCTTAGAGGACCCCGGCCTAGAGTGCCGCGGATCTCGGTCCCGGGACGGGGGAGCGCGAGTCGCAACACTCAACTTTTGTAGCTCACGGTAGGAGGAGCTGGTTCTCGGCTGCGGCTGCTCACGCCCAGCAGCCACAGAGGCTAGGGAGCGACGGGGCAGGAACCGCTGGAACACCGCCGCCTGCTTGCGAGCCTCCTGATACCTGCTGACGACAGAATCTACTGCGTCGCCAAACAGGCCAGGAGGCTCAAGCGGGCGTCCAGGAGGAAGACCCTCTTGGAGATGGAGGCTTGCTTTTTTGAAAGCGTTCGTCTAGTTTACTTCTCTGCGGAGCACTTTTTTTCTTTGACTTCTATGTCTTCTCTCTTCGACTTTTTCGGGACTTCTATGTCTTCTGCCTCTTCGACTTTTTTTCTTCGATTGGCTTCTTCTTCGACTTTTCTTCGACTTTCTTGGCTTCTGCTTCTCGACTTTTTCTATGACTTCTTCTATGTCTTCTTGCTTTTTCTTCGACTTTTTTCTTCGACTTGACTTCTTCTTCTGCTTCTTCGACTTTTTCTTCGACTTCTATGGCTTCTGCCTCTTCGACTTTTTTTTCTTCGACTTCTATGTCTTCTGCCTCTTTGACTTTTTCTTCGACTTCTATGTCTTCTGCCTCTTCGACTTTTTCTTCGACTTCTATGTCTTTTTCTTTGACTTTTTCTTCGACTTCTATGTCTTCTGCCTCTTCGACTTTTCTTCTTCTATGACTTCTGCTCTTCGACTTCTGCTTCTGCCTCTTCGATTTTTTTCTTCTTCTATGTCTTCTGCTTCTTCGACTTTTTCTTTGACTTCTATGTCTTCTGCCTCTTCGACTTTTTCTTCGACTTCTCTTCGACTTTTCTTTCTTTTTCTACTTTTTTCTTCTTCGACTTTTTTTTCTTGACTTCTTCTTTCTTCTTCTTTTTTTCTTCGACTTTCTTCTTCTTCGACTTTTTCTTGACTTCTTTTCTTCTGCTTTTTCTTCGACTTTTTCTTCTGACTTCTGACTTCTTTCTTATGACTTCTTCGACTTTTTCTTGACTTCTTTCTTCTGCTTCTTCGACTTTTTCTTCGACTTTTTCTTCGACTTCTTCTTCGACTTTTCTTGACTTTCTTCTTCTTTGACTTTTTCTTTGACTTCGATTTCTTCTTCTTCGACTTTTTCTTCGACTTCTGCTTCTTTGACTTTTTCTTTGACTTCTATGTCTTCTGCCTCTTTGACTTTTTCTTCGACTTCTATGTCTTCTGCCTCTTCGACTTTTTCTTCGACTTCTATGTCTTCTGCTTCTTTTTTCTTTGACTTCTATTTCTTCTGCCTCTTTGACTTTTTCTTCGACTTTTTCTATGTCTTCTGACTCTTCGACTTTTTCTTCGACTTCTATGACTCTTCTGCTTCTTGACTTTTTTCTTTGACTTTCTATTCTTCTGCTTCTTGACTTTTTCTTGACTTCTTTTCTTCTGCTTTCTTTGACTTTTATCTTCTTCTGCTTCTTTGACTTTTCTTCGACTTCTATTCTTCTTCTTCGACTTTTTCTTTGCTTGGCTTGCTTCTTCGACTTTTTTCTTCTTCTTCTTCTGACTTTTTCTTTTCTTCTTTCTTCGACTTTTTCTTCGACTTCTTCTTCTTCGACTTTTTCTTTGACTTCTATTCTTCTGCCTCTTCGACTTTTTCTTCGACTTCTTCGACTTTTTCTTCTGCTTCTCTCTTGACTTTTTCTTGACTTCTATGTCTTCTGCCTCTTCGACTTTTTCTTCGACTTCTATGGCTTCTTTCTCTTCGACTTTTTCTTCGACTTCTATTCTTCTGCCTCTTCGACTTTTTCTTCGACTTTGACTTCTACTTCGACTTTTTCTATGGCTTCGGCCTCTTCGACTTTTCTTCGACTTCTATGGTTAGGGTTGATATAAAAATTATACTGAATGTTCGCTAGACGAACAGATTAGTTGATGGAAAATTAATTCTGCTACAGTTACTACTGGCAGCTGATATAAATAATTGTAATTAATCATAATTAATTGTAATTATTTATATACATTTCCCTTTGAGCTAAATCGCTACATCATGCACAGTTATTATGTAAACTACTTGTATAGTCTGTCTTAGGTTATGTGTATGTATAGTCAATTATTTGTAGTATATGTATAGTTACATGTATAGGTTTAAAAAATTGTTTCTACGTCTAGTGTATTTATGTTCATATTTATGTTTATTTATGTAGCACCGTGGTCCTGCGAGACACGACATTTCGTTCCACTGTATGTCCACACATGTAGCGGAATGACAATAAAGCTTGACTTGACTTGACTTGACTTGACTTGACTTGACTCTCATGGTGAGCATTTGCATATAATTACCTGAGTTAAACGAGGATACATTTTTGAAGTTTGAATTTCAGTGAGCTAAAATGCTTTCATGTGTGTTTGCATCTTTGGTTTGCATATAGGCTCGTTTTCAGGAATCCACAAAGACATCACAGAGCTAAAAATAACCATATTCAGGCAATAGTGGGAATATTGTAATTTAAAAAAAAAGTGTTTTATGAAGTATAAAACACTTGTCAGGCATTCAAACTTTTGAGATAAAATCTAGTTTGACAACCTGATTTATTTTTGATTTTGCTATTTTTGTTTTATGGCCTTTATTTATGGCTTAGAGTTATACAAATATTTAGATTTAGATTTTTTTTTTTGTAGATACATGTCATAGATGTTGACTGTAGTAGTTCATGTACAGTGCTTGTGCTGTTTTCTTATGTTGTGGCCGTCTGGCACAGTAATACACAGCTGTGTCTTCAGTCTGTAGATTTTGCCCTTTGAGAGTCACTGTTTTGCTGGAGTCACTTTTGGAGATGCTGAACTTGTTCGACAGTGAGTCTTTTTTTGTTATGCTTCCACCTCCCCATATGTGCACAATCCACTCCAGCGCTTTTCCTGCAGGATGACGTATCCAGGCTGTTGCGTAGCTATCATCAGTAACAGAGTATCCAGACACCTCACATGAAGAATCAGAATCAGAAGATTCAGAATCAGAATCAGAATCTTTTTTTATTGCCAAGTATGCTTGCGCATACTAGGAATTTGTTTTAGTGTCATTAGCTTCCAGTACACAGAGACAGCAACAATATACAGACAATAAACATAGGATGAGAATAAAATACACATATGTAAATATAAATAGACAAAACTTAGAAAAATAAGATGAGAATAAAATACACATATGTAAATATAAATAGACAAAAAATAGAAAAATAAATTGAGAAATAAATAAATAAGTGGTATGTACAGTTGTGCTATAGAATAGAAAAGAACAGAACAGAATAGAATAGGATAGGATAGGATAGGATAGGATAGGATAGAAAGAGGTAGAGATGCAGGGATGCGCTAGGATGGGGGTGGTAACTAATAAATAAAAGTTATTGCACAATGGGGGGGACATTTAACTGTTCATAAGGAGAATTGCCTGGGGGAAAAAACTGTTCTTGTGCCTGGTTGTCCTGGTGTTTGGGGCTCTGTACCACCGGCCAGATGGTAAAAGTTCAAAGAGATGATGACTTGGATGTGAGGGATCCAGAGTGATTTTCTGAGCTCTTTTCCTCACTCTGGATGAATACAGTTCTTGGATGGTGGGCAGTGGAGCACCAATAATCCTCTTGGCAGTCCGAACTATTCTTTGTAATCGTCTGATGTCTGATTTTGCAGCTGAGCCAAACCAGACAGTTACTGATGTGCAGAGAACAGACTCTATGATGGTTGAGTAGAACTGTTTTAGCAGCTCCTGTGGTAGGTCGAATTCCTTAGCTGGCGAAGGAAGTACAACCTTTGCTGGGCCTTTTTTACAATGGAGTTGATGTGAGTGACCCACTTCAAGTCCTGGGAGATGACAGATCCCAGGAACTTGAATGTCTCCACTGTAGCTACAGTGCTGTCCATGATGCTGAGGGGGGTGCAGGGGGTTTCTCCTGAATTCTATGATCATCTCCACTGTTTTGAGCGTGTTGAGCTCCAGGTTGTTATGACGGCACCATACAGCCAACTCTTTAACCTCCTGTCTGTAGGCAGACTCTTCACCATCCTGAATCAGGCCGATGAGTGTGGTGTCATTTGCAAACTTCAGAAGCTTGACAGAGGGGTCTTTGGAGGTGCAGTCGTTGGTGTAGAGGGAGAAGAGCAGTGGGGAGAGAACACATCCCTGAGGAGCGCCAGTGTTGGTGGTGCGGCTGCTTGACATTAATGTCCCCATTCTCACCAGATGTTGCCTATCTGTCAGAAAGCTGGTGATCCATTGACAGATAGAGCTAGGAACAGAGAGCTGGTTTAGTTTGGTCTGAAGGAGTGTAGGAATGATGGTATTGAAGGCCGAACTGAAGTCCACAAACAGGATCCTCACATAGGTCCCTGGTCTGTCCAGATGTTGCAGGATGAAGTGCAGTCCCATGTTTACTGCATCATCCACAGACCTGTTTGCTCGGTAGGCAAACTGTAGGGGGTCCAGTAGGGGTCCAGTGATGTTCTTAAGATAAGCCAGAACCAGTTTTTCAAATGACTTCATGACCACAGACGTTAACGCCACAGGTCTGTAGTCGTTAAGCCCTGTTATCTTGGTTTTCTTTGGGACGGGGATGATGTTGGAGCGTTTGAAGCATGATGGAACTTCACACAACTCCAGAGACCTGAAGATCTGAGAAAAGATGGGGGCCAGCTGATCAGCACAGGTTTTCAGACAGGCTGGTGTCACACCGTCTGGGCCTGGTGCCCTTCTTCTTTTGTTCTTTCTGAAGACCTGACCTGGCGCACCTCATCTTCACTGATCTGAAGAGCAGGAAGGGGGGAGAGGGGGGTTGCTGGAGGTGTTAGTAGTTGTGTGTGGCTTTCAGACCGTTCCACACTGAAGCTGGGTCGTTTGAAGTGAACTGATTTTCTAACCTTTTTGCGTAGGTCCTTTTAGCCACTCTAATCTCCTTATTCAGTGTGTTCCTGGCCTGATTGTACAAGACTCTATCCCCTTTTCTGTAGGCATCCTCTTTGGCTTGACGAAGATGTCTGAGTTTTGTTGTAAACCATGGCTTATCGTTGTTGAATGTTAAATAAGTCCTGGTAGGAATGCATATATCCTCACAGAAACTGATATATGAAGTTACAGTCTCTGTGAGTTTGTCCAGATTGTTTGCAGCAGCTTCAAAAACACTCCAATCAGTCCATTCGAAACAGGCTTGTAAAACCCGCTCTGTTTCGTTGGTCCATCTCCTTGCAGTCTTTAATACAGGTTTAGCTGTTTACAGTTTCTGTCTGTAGGTTGGTATAAGATGAACCAAACAGTGATCAGAGAGTCCCAAAGCTGCCCGTGGGACAGAGATATGCATTCCTTAATGTGGTGTAACAGTGGTCCAGTATATTACTGTCTCTGGTGGGACATGTAACATGCTGACTGTATTTGGGCAGTTCACGGGAGAGATTTGCTTTGTTAAAATCCCCAAGAATGATTAAAACAGAGTCTGGGTGTTTTTGCTCCGTGTCTGCGATCTGATCGGCTAGTTGCTGTAGAGCCAGGCTTACGTTCGCTTGCGGTGGAATGTAGACGCTCACAAGAATAAACGAGCAAAACTCTCGCGGGGAATAGAACGGCTTACAGTTAACGAAAAGCGCTTCTAGATCGGAACAGCACATCTTCTTTAACACTGTTACATCTGTACACCACCTCTCATTGATGTAAACGCACGTCCCGCCGTCACGCAATTTCCCCGTTGATTCTGCGTCGCGATCCGCTCTAAACAGCTGATAGCCCGGCAGATGGAGCGCGCCGTCCGGTATCGCGTTATTCAGCCAGGTTTCCGTAAAGCAGAGAGCAGCGGAGTCCTTATTTGTCCGAGTGAGCATAAGAAGTTCATCCGTTTTGTTGGGTAGAGAGCGGAGATTCGCCAGATGTATGCTAGGCAGCGCCGTACAGAATCCGCGTTGTCTAAGCTTCACGAGCTCGCCGGCTGATAAAGACACTCACAGGTCATTGCTGTGAAAAGCAGCAGTAAAGATGTCGGGAACATGATTGTGAGTTGATTTCCTCTCTGCTCTACTGGTGGAAAAAAAAAAACAATACAAACGGTTCTCTTTAAAACACCCTGAGAGGGGGAAACACTGAGCAGTTTTGCATAGTATGAAATATAAAATGCTTGTCAAGTCAAGTCAAGTCACCTTTATTTATATACCGCCTTTAACAATACAGAATTGTGACAAGGCGGCTGTACAGTATTAAATAGGAAACAGTACATCAACAATGCCAAAGGCAACAGTAAACACTCACATTTTAGGTAAAGGTAGTTAATCAAAAATAATAAAATAAAATGCAATATTGTGTTAAGAGAAAGTGTCCCCAACTAAGCAAGCCAGAGGCGACAGCGGCAAGGAACCAAAACTCCATCGGTGACAAATGGAGAAAAAAAACCTTGGGAGAAACCAGGCTCAGTCGGGGGGGGCCAGTTCTCCTCTGGCCAAAGTTCCCGTGGTCTTGTGCCGACAGCCGTCTAGGTGATGTGGTCTTGTCAGTCACTCAAATTTCTGAGATAAAATTTAGTTTGACAACTTGATATATTTTTGTACTATTCAGCAATAAATAAAACATTGAACACAAAAATATAAAATAGTTTGGTTTCTTTTCTGAAAATGTTGCAAACACATACAATTATAATGTCAATATCAAGCAGATTATAATGAAACAATTTGATGCATTTCATTGATGTGATATTTAGTACCTCTTGTTCTTATGTTAACACACTTCTGTTCCTGCAGTTTGTTTTTTGCTTTGTTTTGTTGTTTGTTTTGAACACTTTTACAAACCTCACTATAAAGAGGGTATTTGGTCATAGTTGGGAATGTCACAAAACGGTTGGAAATAATGATGAGGTGAGGATCTAAGCACAGCAAATTAGTTTTATTTATACAAACTCAAAACCAGAGCCGGACAGTAACGGAGTACATTTACTTGAGTACAGTACTTAAGTACAATTTTGAGGGATCTGTACTTTACTCGAGTATCATTTTTGGGGAGTACTCATGACTTTACTCAAGTACATTTGAGAGGCAAATATTGTACTCTTTACTCCACTACATTTCCATCCATAAGCGTGAGTACCCGTTACTTCTTCTAAAAAAAAGGAAAAAAAGAAAAATCTCAGAAACCCTCAATTTGTTGTTTCCCTCTCAAACACGATTGGATTGTGCAGGCGCCACTGATTGCCACTCAAATGAGATGAATTTTATTTTTCCTTATTTGTACGCTGACCTAAACACAGCTGATTAGCTGATTTTCTTTAATCACTTAATCACGGTCAGGTTCAGAGGTGTGTCAGAACATTGCTATATTGCCTTTGCTGGTTTAGGTTTATTGATTTGATTGATGAAAAAACAGAGAAACTCACATGTACACACAATTGTTAGCTGAATTTTCTTTTCTGATATTACACATTAATGTAAGCTGAGCATTTGCTTTGATGTTCTTGAGTATGCAGTGTGTTTAACACAGTCAGGTTCAAATGTGGGTGCAAAAAATCCATTAAAACTCTAGCAGAGGTTTGTCAGAGCGTTGCCATTGTTGTGGTATTGCCTTGTGGGCAAGTGAGAAATGTTAAATAAAGCAACATGGTAAAAAGATGAAAATGACTTGATTTTACTTTCAATTCCTTTTACATTCTCCAAGGTATTAACATTAACATTTTTCATAACTCCATGTAGGACGTTTCTGTACATAAATGTAAGCACTGTGGCAGTAGTAATGCAATATTTAGAAAATGTACTCTTGTACTCTTGATACTCAAGTACTTTTAAAAACAAGTACTTCAGTACTTTTACTTAAGTAGACATCTGACTGTAGTACTTTTACTTGTACTTGAGTAAAATTTAGCAAGGGGTATCTGTACTTTTACTCAAGTAATGAACCTGTGTACTCTGTTACACGCAACACAAACTGACAATGAATGGCAGAAAATACAGGGTTTCAATACAATTAAATAAACCAATCAGACAGGTGCAGACACTAATCAAATAGCTAAGGTAACAAACTAGTGGTGGAAATTAGGTCGAACGAGGACAAAACCAAGCAGAAGCGAACATGCATGTGACAGTATAAATGGTCCTTTTATTGTAATTATTTAATTGTAATATGTAAGAAGTTATTTGTGATTTGTGAGATAATGTAAACAACAAAATTTAATTTGTGAAGTTGGAGACCTTTAGTGGGTTGCAGTTGAGTAAATACAGGCAAAAAATAATATAGCTTATTTTATAATTATTGGATTCAGATTTTGTGCAGTGCTGTAGCTGTATTCATCACTGTGTCTCTCTTGCACAATAATATACAGCAGTGTCTTCATTCTTCATATTATTCATCTGCAGATACATCTGTTTCTTGCTGTTGTCTCTGGAGATGGTGAAGTGTCCTTAGACAGACTGACAGTAATATATATAAGCACCACCAGATGAGATGTATACCAGCCACTCCAGACCTCCTCCTGCAGCCTGTCTGATCCAGGCCAAGTCCTGCTCACTACTAAATCCAGAGACTGTACAGGCAAGTCTGTGAGATCCTCCAGGTTTAATGACCACTGACTCAGACTCAGTCAGTGTTTGACACCAACAGACTGAAAAACAAACAGTTCATCATTAACATTTACAACAGTGCACATAAATAAGTCTGACAATCAACAGGTTTTCAGGAGCCTCTTACATTCTGTGAGAGCAAACAAGAAAATAAAACGCAGTTTAGAAACAATATCCATTATCATGTTATGAAAAGAGAAAGCTGATGCATCAAAGTCACAAACAAGTTTTGTGTCTGGAAATAAAGAGAGTGGGAGCTTTTTAAAGAGGACCAGAAGTAGGTTTGCATAGGGTGCCCTCTAAAGGTACATCTACACTTCTGTGCGCCTAAAAACCTCTGTAATCATATCTGCCTTTCAGTTTATTGTTTGTTAATGCTTGTTTACTAGCTCATAATAGCTCATTACCAATTAAGTAAAAATGTATATAGTACACCATCTCACACACAAGCTCAAATGTAGAGGTTCCTTTATTCATAGTTGGAGTAACATTTGATCCATGGGCGTCGCTAGGCCATTTTTAGGGGGCTATAGCCTCCCTAAAATTTTGCGATTATCCCCATAAACTGTACACGAATTTCCTTTAAATTTCATATGAAAATTGCAGCAGACTTTGATCATCCCCGTCTTTCAGCGCGCTCTTCAATCCGCAGACCGCGGTGGCGCAGAGGAAAAAAACAAGGTGTATGTTTATCGATCGATTATTATAATATCCGCATCTGTGCAGTTTAAATACAGTTTACAAAATATCATGGCCGAGCAATTGGTTCCCCATCTACTGTAGCCTAAGTTTTCGCTGTGTTCACCCCTTGTCACACCACAGCTGTTTCCTCCAGAGAAAATGAAGCACATATAAACGCATACTTTATAAAACGATCATGTTGCCATTTCCATTTGAAAATGTAACTTTCAATATAATACATATTCCAGTCCATGTAGGTTTGCATACTTGAGTTAAGGAAAGAGTATTGTACTAAAAATGCAAACATTAAAATTTTGTATTTGTACAGTAAACAGGTGTGTGTGTGTGTACTTGTTTTTGCTACATTGTGGGGACCAAATGTCCCCACAAGGATAGTAAAACCTGAAATTTTTGACCAGCCTGCGGTCCCCACAATGTTAAAAAAATAGTAAATTATGTTTATCTGAAAGTGTAACGATGCAAACATGTCTAGGTTTAGGGTTAGGGTTGGGTTAGGGGATAGACAATATTGTTTGGTCAGTATAAAATCTATAGAAGTCTATGGAAAGTCCCCTCAATTCACAAAAACAAACATGTGTGTGTGTGTGTAAGATCAGGAAGACTTGTATTTGGCTTATTCAGTACTCAAATGTTTGTGATGAAGACGAGCCCACCAGCTCGCCTTCGGGGGGAAAACATGAGTCCGTGTAGGATGTAAAAAAAAAAAAAAAAAGATGGCCCACTCGCAAAGCACTTTCGTGCAAGGTGAAATTTATTTACAGTGCAAGAAAGTTCATCCACAGTGAAGAATATATACAAGTGCACACAAAAAAGACAAAAATCCAAAGTACCAAAGAAACAACAAAAAGGGAAAATAAACCAGAAAATAATCCAACAATGATATATGCAACAAACAGGTATCCACAGCATACGAAGGGGTTTTGGGGTTTGCTGGAGGCACCGCAGTAGCACTCTTGCGTCGACTTGGCAAACAAGTAATGTCATTCTTGTTCTTGTTCTTGTTGTTGTTTAATGGCGACCAACTCCTTAGGAGCATTATCGCCACCTACTGTACTGGATGTTACATTAAACTTACATAGGTGATGAGTCTGAATTTTGAGAAAAGACAAAAAAAACAAAAAAAAAAAAAAAAAATTATAATAATAATAGTAGTAGTAGTAGTAGTAGTAGTAATAATAATAATTCCAACCTTTATGTTTCATACTTCCTTTAATCTATGGAGCACTCAGAGCACATGCTCATGATAGCGCTGCGTGTTCAGCTCCTCCACCACTTACAATTAGCTCTACATGCTCCAGATTAGGTAGAGTATTGAGTAATGTCATTGGGTTTGGCCCCGGCTTATATAGGCCAAACCCCGCCCCTTTCTGGACCATACCCTTCACAGGTAAGTATAACATTTAATACACACACAAATACCACATCTACTTAAGACATCTTATTATAATTAATCAATAATAACTCATTTCAGATGTCCATATAATAATAAACACACAATTCGTTAACACATAATACTTTTAACACATAATTTCCACACGTAAATACACACAAAAACACCCATTCAAACTACGCAATGGTTTCGCCAGCTTCGGTTGCGCTGCGCCTTGGTTGAGTATTTCTACATGCTTTAATATTAATGTTGAAGAGAGAGAGATGGGCAGGTTTTTTAGATTACCGTCTGAACTGTTTTTGATAAGGTGTGGCATGAACAGTGTATGTTTCTCCAAAGCACATGAAGTTTATGTACGGCACAGCAGCCTCTTGTGTTACTGTGTTGTTCGTGCACAGTAATAAACAGCAGTGTCTTCAGCCTGCAGATTTGTCATGTGCAGATACACCTGCATTTTACTGTTGTCTCTGGAGATGGTGAATCGTCCTTCAACAGTTTTAGAGTAATATTTGTCACTGCCACTTGGAGCAGAAATATGTGAGATCCACTCGAGTGCTTTCCCTTCAGCCTGTCTTATCCATGAAAATGCGTGCATCTCCAACATCAATCCCAGAGAAGGTACAGGTCAGTTTATGATCGTTCCCAGGTTTGATGACGACTGACTCAGACTCAGTCAGTGTCTGACATTTGAACTCTGTCAAATAAAAGAAATTAGAGCAAATGCTGTACTTCAGAAAATTAAAAATTAAAGTGACAGTTATACAGTATCTGAGTATAAAGAAAAGAGATGAAAATAAAATATATCCATGTAAAAAATATATCTTACTTACTGTTTATAGACACTAATATGCTTATTAAACAGCAGGTAATTCTGAGAAACATTTTTGCAGCTGTTGTTGTTAAAAAGCTCACAGAAACAATAAAGCACTGAAAAAGAGTTAAATATGAAGTGTTTATGAGGCAGGATGTACATTTTAATTTGCATAGCCCATCCTCCAGCTGATTTTACATTTAAAAAAACAAATAAAATCAAACCCCAAACATGGACTCGTCCTGCTCATTATAAACAACTTTTGTGACTTTAGTGCCCACATTCACTTTAAAACCTTTTTTAAGACAGATTTGTGTTGCTTTTACTGTGAAATGTATCATGCACTTCAAAGCAGAGTTGTTAAAATACTGTCGATTTGAGTGGTGTACCGTACAGGTTTTGAATTTTGCTCACTGATCAACCCTCCAGGCTTTAAATTTGTGATCTTTATGATGTGTCCTAATTAGCCCAGAGTTTTATACACTTGTGTATCAGGGAAACTGTTTATGAGAATTTAAATGTTTCAAACCACAACAAGTAATTTGATGAGGGAAAGTTTTCAATTGCTTCAGTGATCTGATGCATGAATAGTTTTTGTTCAGTCCTGCAGTCTTTTGTGTAACTGTGACTCTCGTGCACAGTAATAAACAGCTGGGTCTTCAGTCTTCAGGCTTTTCACCTCTAAATGCAACATGTTTTTGCTGCTGTCTGTGGTGATGGAGAACTGGCCCTGTAGAGACTGAGCATAATATGCACTTGAGCCAGATATATATCCAATCCACTCCAGTCCTTTCCCTGGTTTCTGACGGATCCAGCCCATCCAGTAGCTGCTCACTGAGAATCCAGACACAGTGCAGGACAGAGTCACTGATTCTCCAGGCTTTTTCATCACAGAATCTGAGGAGGTCAAAGACTGACCACTAACAGCAGAAAAACATGAAAAACAAACATTATTATGTAGAAGAATAAAATGACAATAGTAATCTGGAGAAGTGAAATCATTCTAACTTGAAATAATCATCAGCAGAGCTCCAAACCGTATCATTTCCATTATCACCCTAAAATGATCAAATGAAGACAGACACTGCTGCCAGACACTGACTGATGATCCAGTTTATAACACAGACCTTTGAGAGAGTAAGTGACACTGATCCTTCCTACAAAATCATTTGCATATTTAAAGGCATGCAGGTATATATTTTATATTTGCAGTAGAAGAAACCTGAAATTTTGAGAGGGAACAATTCTGTACTGCACTGTTTGCTATTTGTTTTGTTTTCAAAGTCACATTTTAAATCTGTTAATAAATCTGTTATAAAAAAGTTATAAATCTGTCTATACTGCACATTGCTAATGGTTTGTGTTAGATGTTTGTATGGTTGTTGTTTCTGAGTGTTAAATGTATAAGTGTGATATCAGATAGTAGGTCTATTGACATCAGGTGTCTGGTGGACGGGTGGCGGTTTGAGGGTCTGTCTAAAGGTCATTGAGGAGGATGGAGTGAGAAGTGCTACTATTTAATGTTGAGACTGACATTAGTGCAGTTGCAGTAGATCATTGTGTTGTTACTGAGCACTGACAAAGCATGAGACTTTACATATGAGTGTGTTCAGTTTTTTTTTTTTTTAATTCAATTACAGCAAGATTAATTTGTATAAGTTACCCACATTTGAGCATAAGGTTAGTTCTGTCAGGACCACTATTGTCAAGTGACTTAGCATACATTTTAGGTTGGGTATATGGTTCTGTTCTGGCCAAACAGTCCCTGCCAATCCATGCAGCCTAACATGGATATGAGCAGGGAGAGCATGAATAATCCCCTATAAACAGGACAGAACCAACATTAATGATTAATGTAACAGATATCATTAATGCTCTAAGTGATTATTTTATGTAACAACATAATTCAGTGGTCTGACTCAAGAGAAATATCCAATGCCAAGTCCTGATAATAAACAGTTGGGGATGGAGGTGGGTGATTAACTCATTAGCAAAGCGATAGTGGCTGAATAGTGACTGAAAGGGCCTTATTAAGGGAGTTATGATTGGCATCATGTTCCTATAGACATGGATCAGCTGAGTGTCAGCAGATGCAAGCTTGACTAACGTGACCTGCCAGAACTAATGCTACGCTCCATATATAATTAGAAAAGAAAAGTTGGATGAAGATAAATATAAATATACATTTTTAAGAACTATATAGAGGGTATTTGTCCCTAAAACTGTTATTAAATGAGTATAGCTATACCATTCATTAAGTAAAATAAAAACTCACTCACACTGAACTGAGTTGATTTCAGATACAAACTAGAAGGTATCAGGAAAATAATATATATATATATATATATATATATATATAATTATGGTGATACTGTAACCACAACAACTATTAATACTTCATAATCATGATAATAAGAGCAAGTATATTGTTCATAGCTTAATAACTGGTCTTTCCTAACTGTGGTTGTCAGTTCTTGTAGAGCGGCTTCATCAGATGGAGTCAGTGTGTCTCTCGGGCACAGTAATAAACAGCAGTGTCCTCTTCTCTCAGACTCTTGGCTTCAAGATACTGTGTACTTTGAGACACGTCCTCACTCATAGTGAAGTGATTTTTCATGGAGTCTGCGTAAATAAGGTAATTAGAGCTAGAACTTTCACCAGTGTTAACTCTCCCAATCCACTCCAGAGCTTTCCCAGGTTTCTGTCGTATCCAGTGCATCAAGAAGCTTGTCATTGTAAAACCGGATGTTTTACAGGAGATCTTCACTGTTTCTCCAGGTCTCTTTATCTCAGCAGGTGACTGATCTAATCGGATTTCATCACCATTGATACCTGCGGAATAAAAAAACAAAAAAAAAAAAGACATCAATGAAGAGTTTTTGTCAGTCATAGTGTTGTTAACTAGACAAATACACAAATGTCAAAATGACCTTGCTGTGACAGAATCACCATAAAGATGAAATGACAAATGCTCCGCAACTCCATTGTCAGCATCAGATATTATTTGACTGGAGAGTGAACAGTTCAGCTGAATTTGTGTTATATAAAGTTCAGTTATCACATTTGCATAGGCTGCTTTCTCTGTGCTTGTATAATATGATCTCTAGTAATGTGGCTGATCATGTGAAGAGGAGGAGTTACTCAGATGTTTCTGCTAAAGGTAAAGACATGAAAATGTCTGGAATTGCTACATTTTGGACTCAAATTTAGCCCTGATTTCTTTTCTAGTGTTTTAAATGATCTCAGAACACTGATTTTTGATCATTTATCGGAATTTATATGTCAATAGTGTGAAGTAAACGTCTAATAATTGTGTTAAATCTTCAGAAACAGGTCACGTTTGATACTTAAGTAAGTGACTCCCTCTTGTGGCGCACTACTGTTAAAATACTTTTTATATAGCATGATATAAAATATTAGCATTGTGATATATTTTTATATTCATATAAAAAAACTTAGGAGCAAATTAAATGGCAGACTATATATAATTATAACACTTTTTGCTTTTTACATTAACACACAAAAACTAAAATCATGGATGTTTTTCATGTTGTATTTCTTTTATTTGTCTTCTAAAGGAATTATTATCAGTAACAACCATAAACAGTTCATTTTTCCACAGTTTGTTTGTAAAGATAAGATGTACTTTTGTTCCAGTTTTACTGTTTTACTATTCACTCAGTCAGGGGAGTAACCTGTTCATTCACATACTCAATAAACTTACTTATATTCAGTTACTAATTATACTGTCACATGCAGTTATGGCCTCCACCAGTTCATCTCCAATAAGCCTGAACAGCATCTCACAGAGTACAATCAGATATTGTTGAAACAGTGTATTTTATCTGTACTCCACTGACCACTTTGCACATTTCTATAAATTACACAATAACACTGAAGGTCACAATGTTATGAAATATGGCATTTTTTTTAGAGGACATACTTAAAATCACAAACATTAAAGTTTTGTTTTTGTGGTTAAAAATGGCAAGAATCTATTCAATGTTATAGGGAGATGGTGAAGTCAGGGGCGTAGCACCAAATTCTGGGCCCTATGCACAAGCAGTGGCCATGGGCCCCCGTAAGCTCGAGGTTCACAACTACCTGCAACTAACCTTACTACTAATCTAAGAACTCTTATATGTATAACAAAAAAAGCCTGATTACACAACTTCTCTGAATTTCTGTTTTATTTGCAGAATGCTTAAAAGCTAACAGTAGATGCCATTTTATTTTTCTTATGGATGTGTCAAAAAATAGTCTCTTAATTAGGCTAGCCAAACAGCTAGACTACAGTAAAAGGCAGAGCATGACTTAGTGTTGCTAAACACATTACAGTATAAACAGCTAAAATGATGTGCTTTCATTTTAAACTACAGTATAGGCTCACCTTGTCTTAAGTCCACAGTATCAGATGATGAGGGGTCTGTTGTTGCATCACCCTCTGTGACAGTTTCTGAAACTGAGTGCCATGCGTTTCACAAGTTAGCTTTGCTACTAATATGACAGCCTATCCTCATGAACCTATATGACATTGAGCCTACAAAGTTAGACTATTATAGTTCAATAACAAATATTAATTTAGTTTTCGAATTAGTATACTATTGAAATGGTGTAGGCTATGCAAACAAGGCATCATGTAATTTCTAATTTTGTGTTATGCCGTTGTGTTATTAGCACTGATAATCGCGGTGGTATTGAAGTGTTTTGTAACCACAGCAGGTGTTCATTTGTAGACTATTTGCTCTCACATTTTGGGCTCACCTTTCTTGGGAAAGAAGTCTGTTAGCAGTTGCTTTCCCTCATTTCTTTTTTTTTATCCCTTTCTTGCCTCTCTTTTTTTTCTGAGAACCGGATTTAGCTTTCTTACACATCATCTTCCATAGCACAGTTATGCACAGTTATGCCGTCTGCCGCTTCAGCAGAATGAACGCTACTTCAAATGCGCCTAGTCAAAAAGCCCGGTGAAGGTGGACTAAACCATTTCGTGCAAGGGAGAGGGTGCCTGTCCTCAGACACTATATGTACTTGGACACCATTTAATACATCAATCAGCTGATGCATTTACCCAAAATATTAGCATTTACATTAGTTAACAACATTTATTGTGATCTTAAAATTATATTTAAAGGAAAACAAAATTTCACCCCTCAGGGGCCCTCCCCCCACTTGGGGCCCTGGTAATTTAGTCCCACTTTTCACCCAACTACGACGCCCCTGGGTGAAGTGCAATTCTTGCCACTAAAATAGGCTTTGTTTGATATCTTAACTGTGCATACTTTACATTTTCCCTAATTAAAGATGACACTACTATGCATGTGTGAAGTGAAAATCAAGTTATTTAGTGTTTTTCAATTGTCCATTCGATTCAACTGTACACAGTGCACTTCTTTTTAGGAAATAATAATGTAAAATATCATAATACGCCTATTTCACTGGTGTATGTAGTAATGTTTCTGAATGTGATCCTGAACCTGAAGCAGGTCATTTATTGTGTGTTTGTAACTGTGTTGATGAACTGCAGATCTGTTTTTGTCAGTTTCTCACACTGAACTGATTCACTGTGTCTGTCTTTGCACAGTAATACACAGCTGTCTTCAGTCTGCAGGCTGCTAATGTCTAAGTACAGCTCATTTCGGCTCGTGTCTCTGGAAATAGTGAAGCGACTCTTGAAGGAATTCCCAGAGTCTATTGATCCACTGCCCCATATGATCCCAATCCACTCCATGGCTTTTCCAGGAGGCTGCCTGATCCAAGCTGTGCCATAATCTGTGAGGGCATATCCAGAGATCTGACAGGACAACCTCACCGACTGACCAGAAGCTTTAATCTGTGCAGGAGACGAGGTCAGTGAGATGCCAGAAACATCTGTAAAAGAGAACAACACACTGAGAGACAATATTAATTTGTCTGTTTCTACCTATTTAAATATTTGTATAAATACAGTCAGCAACAAAAAGATTCACACTGATATGACAGTGAATCAACTCACATGGCAAAAAGGTAAATAAAATAAGTAGAGTTTGACTCATGATTGATTTCAGAATCAGAGAGTAAATCCACACAGCTTTATCCTAGTTTTAGTGAACTGACCCTGTGCTGGAAGAAACTGACACTTTTATTCTCTCATAGTGAACATTTGCATATCATTATCTGAGTTAAATGAGGATACAATTTTGAAGTTTGAATTTCAGTGAACTAAAATGCTTTCATGTGTGTTTGCATCTTTGGTTTGCATATAGGCTCATTTTCAGGAATCCACAAAGACATCACAGAGCTAAAAATAACCATATTCAGGCAATAGTGTGAATATGGTTATTTAAAAAAAAAAAAGTGTTTTATGAAGTCACTCAAACTTCTGAGATAAAATCTAGTTTGACAACCTGATTTATTTTTGATTTTGTTATTTTTGTTTTATGGTGTTTATTTATGGCTTAGAGTGATAAAATAATTAGATTTTCAATTTTCAATTTTTTAAATTTTTTTTTGTAGATACATGTCATAGATGTTGACTGTGGTAGTTCATGTACAGTGCTTGTGTTGATTTCTCATGTTGTGGATGGTCGTCTGGCACAGTAATACACAGCTGTGTCTTCAGTCTGTAGATTTTGCCTTTTGAGAGTCACTGTTTTGCTGGAGTCACTTTTGGAGATGCTGAACTTGTTTGACACTGGCTGCGTTCGAAACCGCATACTTCCATACTATAAAGTAGGCAAAAAGCAGTAGGCGAGCAAAAAAGTATGTTTAAATCTTTAGTATTCATAAAAGAGTAGGCGAAAATTGGTAGGCGAGTGCACTAATTCTCGCGAGATTCGGACGAACGTATACTTAATTTGCGTTCAAATATGCGTACTTACCTACTATATAGTAGGAAAAAAGAGTACGTGAAGAAAGAAGTACGTTCGAAACCTCAGTATTCATAAAAGAGTAGGCGAGAAATCCCCGGATGTCCTACTGCTTCAGACCAGATTCTGGAGTGTGCATCCGATGGACACTTTTCTATCCCAGAAGCCCACGGGAGATCAATACGTCATAAAGAAGAAGAGGAAGAGGATTTGTCATAATCAAACGTTTCAAATTAAAAAATGGACGCGGGTGTTTTCAAATGTGAGTATTAGAAACCAATAACACCGTTCCTTCTGTTTGTTGAGATTCTGTAAACTTCAATTGTTGCAGGTGTAAAGACACTACATAGCGTAGTAATTTCTGATTTGTTTTATGTATAGCTAACAGGGAAGCTCTAGTAAGCACACGTACGTCTCTAAAGTGAATATACATGTATGATACACCATATATATCTTAAAGACGATTACCAAATGTATACTTAACATCTGACAGTAAAATCTTGGATAAGTTTTGCAGATGAGCACGTGAGTGATGTATGTGTGCTATTATGCAGTTAGCATCACTGCTTACATTAGATGTTACTGTAAGTCATGTATTTACATGACTTACAGTAACATCTAATGTAAGCAGTGATGCTAACTGCATAATTAGATAACATAAATTAGATTACATAAAGAATGTTTTATTTGTCCATTAGTACTGTTGATAAATTGAGGAACATTTGTGTTGGATAAAAAGCAACTTACCACATCAGTAACTAACTCAACATGTGAATGTAGTATTGAGAACATACATCACTAAGGGAATCTTTTTGAATGTTACAGGGACAGATGAGCAGACGCATGTGCTTATCCGGTGGAGAGCAGCTAATGAAGCCCTCTTCACCGGAAAGCGAAATGCTGCCATCAAAGGCTTTGAGTAAGTATACAACAGGAATGAATAAAACATCTTTTTAAAATTTAAGCTGTAGTTTATTTTAATTATTGTAATTTCAAATAGTTATTACAGCACTTTTCTGATTCTTGATTTTGTGCCTTTGCTGCAGAGCTTTTGTGGTGGAGCAGGGCCTGCAAGGCAAGGTCACGGCTTCATTCATTAAAAAAAAATGGGAAAACTTGAAACAAAAATATAAAGTAAGATCATATTGGTACCTCTGATACAGAAATCAAATTGCACTGTGCTGTTAAACTGACTGTTTTTGTATTATGTTTGTGCAATTTTGTAGGAACTGAAATGTCCAGCAACCGGCGTGAGCACTGAGGATGGAGAGCCCACAGCAGCATCATGGAAGTGGTATAGTGCCATGGATGAGGCAATTGGGAGCAGACCCTCCATCACACCACCTGCTCTCATTGCCTCATCTGGGCCAGATGTTGCTGTGGCCTCTTCATCCTCAGTGATGGCAGCACCTGTGAGCAAAAAAAGAAAAGGGGATCTCACCGATCTGATGACGAGAAATGGAGGAGAAGGAAGACCGGAGGAAACGAGAGAGAGGAGAGACGAGAAAGAGAAGCAAGAGAAAGAGAAGAGCGATGGCGGCAGGAAACAAGTGAGAGAGAGGAAAGGAGAGACAGGGAGGCAAAGGAAAGGGAGGAAAGATTCCTTCGCCTCCTTGAGGCTCTCACAAAAAAATTAATTAAATAAATTGTAAAATAAAATGTTCTGATCATTTACACATTTGGTTTACATAAAGAACAATAGATATATTGTTAGATATATAGATTTTATCTATCTATCTATCGATATTCATACAGTACTGTGCAAAAATCATTTGCCACTACTTGCTTTGTTGTTTTAGCAATGCTTTAATGACCATCCATATTTAGTCTCTTTTATTAAAATAAAAAGATTCAGATTTTTATTTTCTATAAAGGAGATACATAAAACCATTTTTAAAAATCTGATCAAAATGGCTTCTATAGGCAAAAATATATATATATTTTGTGTAATCATCTGGACGCCTTGCAGTTTTTCAAATAAACTCTCAAGAAGTTCCGTCTGTTGCTCAAAATAAAGGAGGTCACACCAAATACATGCCACTTTAGCCTATAGAATATGTTTTTTATTTATTTATTTTTTGCAGATTTTTAACATGGCATACAAATTTCATGTATGTATGTATATATATATATATATATATATATATATATATATATATATAAAATGGCATTGCTAAAACAACATCAAATGGTGGCCTAAGACTTTTGCCCGATATGATGCATATAAAACAATTTCTAGACATTCACAGTACATTGTGGACTTATAGACATTTGGTGATGCATTCAGAAGATAACATTCGTAAATTATTAAAATATAAAGTGATGAATATTTTGTGCATATGTGTGGTGTAATGTACCACACACACACTTTAAAAGGATAGTTTTATTATTGTGTATCTGACTTCTAAATGCATATAGAGAACATAAAGGGATATCATGGTGGCCACTGCTCTGTTGGGTTTAGTTCCAACACACCTGTTTGTAATTTTCAAAGCAGCTGTTATTAATTGATTTGATTAGATTGTTCAGGTGTGTTTAATTAGGGTAGGAAAAACTGTGCAGAACAATGAACTTGAGACTGCTTGCACAAACTGCCTTAAGTTTTGCATTAACTACACAATAGTAACAAAGTGATTAAAGTTTACCAAACTATATAAATTCAATCAGTATTTACTTCATGTTGTTTGATCCCTGTGTTTTTTCCCCTTTACACAAGAGCTGAGTATCAGTCAGTGGACTTTCAGAAGCTTCAAAAGCATCATCAAATAATGTCATGAAGCTCCTGAAAATCAGGCTACATTGACTGATATTGTATTAACAAAATAATAAAAAAGAGGGATTGAACAACATGAAGGCAGGTAAATAATGACAGAATTTATGTTTAGGTGAACTAACCTTTTAAGCCCCCAAATAAAAACTGTATGACATGCATGTATGCATTTATATTATAGTAACAGCTTTAGAAAACAGTAAGAAAACAGAAGCTTTATAGAGAGTGTCCGAGACGCTTTCAAAAAAGGTTTTACTAAAATAATTTCGATTTCTGTATTTGACAGATGCTTTTATCCGAACTGACTTACAGTGTTCTTATTACAGGGACCCCAGTGCTTCTGGAGCAAGGACACACTGGTGGTGGTGGCGGCTGCAGAGATGGAACCAGCAACCTTCTGCTTACCAGTTCAGCAGTTTAGCTAACTACACCACAAAAGTAATAAGGCTACACCAGAAATGAGCATATCATTGTAAACATTTGAAATTGAATTAGGCAAGACCTGAAATGCTGACAATACTCATTTTAAATGTTTTAAATGGTTTAAATGTTTTATAGGTAGTCATGCTCATGGAGAGCAGCCACACAAATGTTTGGGGCAGACACAGCTGCAGCCAGGTTGTCCCGCACATGATCTCCCACTCTTGCCTGAGGGTTGTGGGGTTCAGGGGGGTCGTCATCATGGTCTTCCTCATCCTCTGCCTCAACGATGTCCCCATTGAGAAGAGCCAGATTATGAAGCACAGCGCAGCACGCAACAACCTCAGGCACAAAGGCAGGGCTGATCTCTAAGGCCTTGAAGAAGATAGAACGCCAGCGCGTCTTCATCATCCCGAAAGCTCTCTCAATGATGTTACGGGCACGGGAGTGTTTGCTGTTGAAACAAGCCTGCACAGGGTTCTGTACAGGCTCTCTGTATGGGGTGATGAGGCAGATGGGTGCACTCAGACAAGGATAGCCACCATCCCCAAGGATGCACTTTCCTGGTGGTGGGTACAGGCTGCCCAAGTACACGGGGCTGTTCCTCAGCACCCTGGCATCATGCACAGACCCAGGATATCCCACAAAGATGTCAAGGAATTTCCCCCGGTGATCAGTGATGGCCTGGAGTTGGATGGAGTGAAACAACTTCCTGTTGTAGTAACAGTGGGAGTTATTTGCTGGAGGTTTCATGCGGATATGACAGCCGTCAATTGCACCAACTGCCCTGCTGAAAGCTGGTGAACCAGACAGCTGTGCAAATCCTGCTCCCACTGCCTCCAGGTCATCACCGGTTGGAAAGCAAATCACCTTCCTTAAAATTCCCAGGACTGCTTTGCTCACTCTGTGCACAATGTCATGCACAGAGGTCTTGGGGATATCGAAGGTCTGTGACACTACCCTGTAGGATGATGCATGGGCAAGCCAGTAAAGGAACACCAGCACCTCGATGTCCCTTTCCCACCCATGGTCAGATTCCAGTCTGAGTGCACCAATGAGGGACCTGATAGACGGCAAAGACAGGCGAAGGTGGGCACGGTGGTCAGCTGCTTCATCCAAATAAAGCCGCAGAATCGGCACAGCTGCATTAAGATGGCAGTAGGATGTGGGGTTCACCGCCTGTAAATATGTGATAGATAGCACAATACATTTAAATAAAGCATTGTTTTATATGTTGTGGACTTGTATTAATTTATTGTGATGGTTATTTTTATTTTGTCATTGTGGTCAGTAAATAGAATATACTTTAATTCATGCATTAACATGAAAATTAACTGTAAATGCATGTATTCACATTGGTTGATTTTGTCTAGTTCATGCATAGTTAGGTCATATAACAATACATTAAGTTACTTTTTTCTTTGTTTTACTAAAATATATAATTTTCAGTGACAAATTATGCAATATAATTTACTATTGGTCAGCATTTATCAACATTATTACATAATTGTAGGAGTGAGCTAGCAATGCAATTAATTTAATCTGAATTTTTAAGTTGTGATACTTACATTTTTCGATTGTAGAATTAACAGTCTTCTCCAAAGGTGAGATCTTCGAGCAGCTGCCCGACATCTCCTTTTGGATAACATTGCACAGATTTTTCTTGCAAACATTCTTGTATACAAAGTGGTATGTTCCACTGATGAAATCAGGTGTTAGCGCACCTGTCAGTCATACCTTTTAAGTTGTTGCACTTGGTATAACGTCATAGGTCACATGGTAACGCCAACGCAGATTCATCAACATCAGATTCATTCATGTAAGTGAGTAAACTGTACAGTAGGTGGCGGTAATACTCCGTAGGAGTGAAAGGCAATTGAAGAAGAAGGTAACGTCAACATGGCAGCTGATGTTCGGATCGCATTCATACTCAACGAGATTTGGCTGTAGAGTACGTACTCTTTTAGCGCTCGTTAAGTAAGTACTTATTGAAATTAAGTACCTACTTATTGAGTATGCGGTTTCGAACGCAGCCAGTGTGTCTTTTTTTGTTATGCTTCCACCTCCCCATATGTGCACAATCCACTCCAAAGCTTTTCCTGCAGGATGTCGTATCCAGGCTGTTGCGTAGCTATTATCAGTAACAGAGTATCCAGACTAGAGCCCTGCGCGGGACTGTTTTCTTCATCCCGCTCCCGCCCGCACCCGCCGAATGTCTGACCATTACCGCCCGCTCCCGCAACGTGTGTGTTACACTCCCGCCCGCTCCCGCGATATGTATGTCCACTCCCGCCCGCACCCGCATAACTCTGAGAATTTATTCCCGCAAGATAATAGAGATGCATTGATTTTGTGTCTTCCCCCGTCCCGCAGGAAAAATAAAACGTATTTGTATTGCTATTATTAAAGAGATTCATGTTTGTTTCTTTCCCTGGCCTGCATGTATTCTGACGCACTGGTAGGGAAGATGAATAGTAGCCTGGGCTATCGGGGACATCGAAAACGCTTAGGCTACCGCGCGTTTCTTTAGACTTCATATATATATAAGTTACTTTGATTTTGGCTATTGAAGTATTTCGTAGGCTTGATTGGTCCTGGTGTAAATGTGCTGAAAGCATGTCTGAAAGCAGCTAGCCTATGAGAACACATTAAGACAAAACACACAATACATTCGAATATAATTTCGTTTTTATCAAAAACGTTGCACCATCACACGGCACATAAAAATAGACTGCTTTGCAACAAAATACAATGATAAACTACATGAAAACAGCAGTTTTGCAATTATTAACAAAAGCCATGACATCTCCATCATGTCGCTAGGCTACCTCCCGATCCCGCAGTGTTTTTTTTAGCCGCCCATTCCCGCCCGCAGCAAAGTTCAAACCGCCCGCTCCCGCGAGATTTGCGTTGGGTCCCAATCCCAATGCAGCCCTCTAATCCAGACACCTCACATGTGAGAGTAAGTGAGTTTTCCAGCTGCAGAACTATAGAGTTTGTCTGCGTCAGGACAATATTACACTCCACATCTGTCAGAGACAAAATAACAAAACACAACCTAATGAAATTATACAGCTCTGTCCACATATCTGTTTCATATTACATGCTGATAAAGACACTCACAGGTCATTGCTGTGAAAAGCAGCAATAAAGATGTCGGAACATGATTTATGTTGATTTCTCTCTGCTCTACTGGTGGAAAAACAATACAAACGGTTCTCTTTAAAACACCCTTTTAAAACAGTGGAAACACTGAGCAGTTTTGCATATGAAGTATGAAACACTTGTCAGTCACTCAAAGTTCTGAGATAAAATTTAGTTTGACAACCTGATTTATTTTTGTACTATTCAGCAATAAATAAAACATTGAACACAAAAATATAAACTAGTTCGGTCTCTGTTCTGAAAAATTTGCAAACACAATTATAATGTAATTATCAAACAGATTATAATGAAACAATCTGATGCATTTCATTGATGTGATATTTAGTACCTCTTGTTCTTATGGTTTTGTTTTGTTTTTAACACTTTTACAATACTCACTATAAAGAGGGTATTTAGTTATAATTGGATATGTCACAAAACAGTTGGATGTAATGATGAGGTGAAGATTTAAACAGCAATTTAGTTTCATTTATACAAGCTCAAAACATGAACTGAACACAATAAGAACTGACAATGAACAGAGAAAACACAAGGTTTAAATAAACAGAAACAAATCAATCAGACAGGTGCAGACACTAATCAAATTAATGAGTAGCTAAGGTAACAAACTAGTGGTGGAAGTTAGGTCAAACAAGGAAAACTAGAACAAAACCAAGCAGAACCAAACATGTATGTGACAGTTCCTTTTATTCATTTACCATTACAATTATTTTTGTGTATTGTGTAAGGAGTTATTTGTGATCTGTGAGATAATGTAAAAAAAAAATAATAATAAATAATAATAATAATAATAATAATTTGTGAAGTTGGAGAGCTTTAATGGGTTGGAGTTGAATAAAATAGCAAAAAATAAAATGGCTTATTTTCTGATTATTGGACTTAGATTTTGTGCAGTGCTGTATCTGTATTCATCACTGTGTCTCTCTTGCACAATAATATACAGCATTCTTCAAATTATTCATTTACAGGTACATCTGTTTCTTCTTGTTGTCTCTGGAGATGGTAAACTGTCCCTGAACAGACTGAGAGTAGTATGTAGTACCACCACCAGATGAGATTAATGCCAGCCACTCCAGACCTCCTCCTGCAGCCTGTCTGATCCAGGCCAAGTACAGGTCACTACTAAATCCAGAGAATGTACAGGTAAGTCTGTGAGATCCTCCAGGTTTAATGACCACTGACTCAGACTGAGTCAGTGTTTGACACCAACAGACTGAAAAACAAACAGTTCAACATTAACATTTACAACAGTACACATGAATAAATCTGATTATCAACAGGTTTTCAAGAGCCTCTTACATTCTGTGAGAGTAAACATGAAGATCAAACCCAGTTTAGACACAATATCCATTGTCATCTTATGAAAATAGGAAGCTGATGCATCAAAGTCACAAACAAGTTTTGTGTCTGGAGATGAATAGAGTGGAGGCTTTTTAAAGAGGACGAGGAGAAGTAGGTTTGCATAGGGTGCCCTCTAAAGGTACATCTACACTTCTGTGCCCCTAAAAACGTCTTTAACCATGGCTGTGTTCGAAATGGCATACTTGCTTACTGCTTACTGCACAGTACACAGTGCATACTGCCTATTTTTTGAAGAATAGTGTGTGAAACAGTATACAATAAGCTATATTTTTTTCAGAGTAGTATGCTTGTCACATGACAAACACTGAACATTAATTCAGCACAGCTGTTGAGGTTGTTACCTTACAAACAAATGTGCTAACAGCTCTTTTTACAAAGGCTTGTTATTAAGGCCTCATAGTAGTAAACAATGCTATATTGCCCAAATAAATTCAATTTTAATAATTGATGAACTTTACATATAAGACAGAACTGAATCAACACTGAGCTGTCTTTAACTGAACAATGATATTTTTGGCAGTTATACTAAGTGGAAAAAGCAATATATTCTAGTTACACTAAGTGCAAATAATGCTGAATTTTGTTTACACTAAAATAGCAGCATTTTCTTTAGCAACAGGCATGTAAATAGTAGTTACTTTGAAGATATTTATACTTCAGTACTGTAGTACATTATAAAACAGTATGCAATAACATACTAAGTGTGAATTATCATGTGTATATATACATACATTTTATTAGATGAATGCCACTTTATCCAGACAAAAACTTTTCTAAACCTACGGCTAAGCATACCTAGTAACACTATGTTAATAATGAGGCATTTTATTTCCACTTTTCAAATATTTACTTTATTTTTGTTGAAAATAAATGTCTTTCTGAACTGGAAAGAGGAGAAGCACAAGTTTGTCAAGAGTCGGATTCGAACGTGGGTCGATCACACATCTTGTGTCTTTTACTCACTGCGCCACTGATGTTTCAAACATATACTTGTCTTTTGCAGTGCTGTTTATGGCATTGGTGTGTGGAGTTATTGTAAATAGCCTCTGCCAACAAATTGCTTTATTTGTCAGAGTAAATACACTCTGTTTCTTTTTAGAGCTGCTTTACAAGGAAATTGAATTCTGTTTGCATAACTGAAATACTTTTTATTTATATATGTTATTTGTATATTATATTTCTGCAGTGTTATTATTATTTAATATCTTTGAAACAATCAGTACCTGTATAAAACGCTTTGGAGATAAAGGTGTCATCATTTTAGTTGATTGGAAATGTACCATAGAGATTAAAGTACAATCTGTCCTAATAATTATATTGTTTTTAGATACACAGCAACTGTTTGTAGTTTACATATATATGTTTATACGTACATATACATGTGTTATTATGTAATAATAATAAAAATCCCCAAAATATATATAGTACACCATCTCACACACAACCTCAAATGCAGAGGTTCCTTTATTAATAGTTGGAGTAACAAGTCTTGAGTTTGAACTGTGATCATAGAGCTGAGTTGGTTGAGTATTTCTACATGCTTTAATATTAATGTTGAAGAGTGAGAGATGGGCAGGTTTTTTAGATTACCATCTGAAATGTTTTTGATAAGGTGTGGCATGAACAGTGTATGTTTCTCAGAAGCACATGAAGTTTATGTACGGCACAGCAGCCTCTTGTGTTACTGTGTTTTTCGGGCACAGTAATAAACAGCAGTGTCTTCAGCCTGCAAATTTGTCATGTGCAGATACACCTGCATTTTACTGTTGTCTCTGGAGATGGTGAATCGTCCTTCAACAGTTTTAGAGTAATATTTGTCTACTGCCACTTGGAGCAGAAATAAATGAGATCCACTCGAGCGCTTTCCCTTCAGTCTGTCTTATCCATGAAATAACTGCAGCTCCAACATCAATCCCAGAGAAGGTACAGGTCAGTTTATGATCGTTCCCAGGTTTGATGACGACTGACTCAGACTCAGTCAGTGTCTGACATTTGCACTCTGTCAAATAAAAGAAATTAGAGCAAATTAGGTACTTCAGAAAATTAAAACTTAAAGTGACAGTTATACAATATCTGAGTCTGCAGAAAAGGGATGAAAATAAAACATATCCATGTAAAAACTAAATCTTACTTACTGTTTATAGACACTAATATGCTTATTAAACAGCAGGTAATCCTGAGAAACATTTTTGCAACTTGTTAAAAAGCTCACAGAAACAATAAAGCACTGAAAAAGAGTTAAATATGAAGTGTTTATGAGGCAGGATGTACATCTTAATTTGCATAGCCCATCCTCCAGCTGATTTTACATTAAAAAAAAAAAAAAAAAAAAAAAAAAAAACATCCTCAACACACTCATCCTGTTTATTTAATAAAAACATTTGTGACTTTAGTGCCCACATTCATTTTTAAGAGAGATTTGTGTTGCTTTTACTGTGAAATGTATCATGCACTTTAAAGCAGAGTTGTTAAAATATTGTTGAGTTTGAGTAAAACAATAGCCAGTTATTTCACTGGACATTTATTCAACAGATGCTTCTGGTGACTGTACAGGTTTTAAATTTTGCTCACTGATCAACCCTTTAGGCTTTAAACCTGTGATTTTTATGATGCAGTGTTTCCCCTGCCATTGCCATTCCCCTGACGACATAAACGCATGAACTTAATTTCCAGAACTGCTGTGAGAGTCACTTCATGTAAATTTTACCATTTCATTTGAGATAATTAGCATCATACCGTAGTGTATACACACAAAAACTAACCGGCAACCTGTCAAAATAAAAGTACGGTTTAACATGTAACAGAAATGTATTAGTCTTGTATTACTTTTGCACAGTAAATTAAAACACACAAGAATTTCTGGGAAAAAAATAAAAAGATTGTTCAGAGTGTTGAAATTGAGATTTTTTGACTTATTTTTTCACTTAAATAAATGTTTTTGTTATTACACAGAAAGTAATGTACCAAAAAAAGTACCGTACTGTACCAAACCGTTGGTAATCCCCAATTAGCCCTGAGTTTTATACGCTTATGCATCAGGGAAACAGTTTATGAGAATTTAAATGTTTCAAACAACAAGTAATTTGATGAGGGAAAGTTTGCAGTTGCTTCAGTGATCTGATGCATAAATAGTTTTTGTTCAGTCCTGCAGTCTTTTGTGTAACTGTGACTATCGTGTACAGTAATAAACAGCTGTGTCTTCACTCTTCAGGCTCAGCTAGTGACATCAGCCATATCAGCTAGTCAGCGGAAACCACATCGACTAGGTGAACCCTAGAGACGGATCCCCAGTGAAGACCTTGTCACCTAGACGGCCATCGGCACAAGACCACGGGAACCAGATGAGTCCTCTTCATCTGGCTAGAGGAGAACTGGCCCCCTGACTGAGCCTAGTTTCTCCCAAGGTTTTTTTCTCCATTCTGTCACCGATGGAGTTTTGATTCCTTGCCGCTGTCGCCTCTGGCTTGCTTAGCTGGGGACACTTTTTCTTCAGACGATATCGTATACTATTTGACCTGAACTGAGCTAGATGATGACATCATTGAATCCTGCCTTTACCTGAAAATTGAGTGTTTACTGTTGCCCTTTTGCATTATTGATGCACTATTTCCTATTTAATACTGTACAGCCGCTTTGTCACAATTCTGTATTGTTAAAAGCGATATATAAATAAAGGTGACTTGACTTGACTAGTAGGTCTATTGACATCAGGTGTCTGGTGGACGGGTGGCAGTTTGAGGGTCTGTCTAAAGGTCATTGAGGGGGATGGAGTGTGAAGTGCTGCTATTGCATGTTGAGACTGACATTAGTGCAGTTGCAGTAGATCATTGTGTTGTTACTGAGCACTGACAGAGCATGAGACTTTACATATGAGTGTGTTCAGTAGGGCAGGGAGACCTCAGTTTTACTAAGTTTTTTATTTATTTATTTATTTTTCAATAAAAAAAAAAAAGATCAAATTTGTACCCACATTTGGGCATAAGGTTAGTTCTGTCAGGACCGCTATCGTCAAATAATTTACAAATAGCATACATTTTAGGTTGGGGGTATGGTTCTGTTCTGGCCAAACAGTCCGTGCCAATCCATGCAGTCTAGCATGGATATGAGCAGGGACAGCATGAATAATCCCCTATAAACAGAACAGAACCAACATTAATGATTGATGTAACAGATATCATTAATGTTCTAAGTGATTATTTTTTCATCACTTTAAGTGCCAAGTCCTGATTGGACAAGAGGAGGAGTTGGGGATGGAGGTGGGTGATTAACTCATGAGCAAAACGATAGTGGCTGAATAATGACTGAAAGGACCTTATGGGGAATTTTGATTGGCGTCGTATTCCTCCAGACATGGATCAGCTGAGTGTCAGCAGATGCAAGCTTGACTAATGTGACCTGCCAGAACTATAACGCTACATAACGCAATATAAATATAAATTTTTAAGTACTATATAGAGGGTATTTGTTCCTAAAACTGTTATTAAATTAGTATAAATTTACCATTCATTAAATGTAACTGTAACAGAAGGTTAGTAAAATAAAAACTCACTCACACTGAATTGAGTTGATTTCAGATACAAACTAGAAGGTATCAGGAAAAAAAAAAAAATATATATAATTATGATGATACTGTAACCACAATAACTGCTAATACTTCATAATCATGAATAAAAGAACAAGTATATTGTTAAAAGCCTAATAACTGGTCTTTCCTAACTGTGGTTGTCAGTTCTTGTAGAGCTGCTTCATCAGATGGAGTCAGTGTGTCTGTCGAGCACAGTAATAAACAGCAGTGTCCTCTTCTCTCAGACTCTTGGCTTCAAGATACTGTGTACTTTGAGACACGTCCTCACTCATAGTGAAGTGATTTTTCATGGAGTCTGCATAAATAAGATAATCAGAGCTAGAACTACTGCCAGAGTTAACTCTCCCAATCCACTCCAGAGCTTTTCCTGGTTTCTGTCGTATCCAGTGCATGTAGTGCTCTGTCATTGTAAAACCAGATGTTTTACAGGAGATCTTCACTGTTTCTCCAGGTCTCTTTATCTCAGCAGGTGACTGATCTAATCGGATTTCATCACCATTGATACCTGTGGAATAAAAGAAAAAAAAAAAAAAAAAAAAAAATACAAATGAAGAGCTTTTGTCAGTCATAGTGTTGTTAACTAGACACTAATGTTACACTAATGTCAAAATGACCTTGCTGTGACAGAATCACCATAAAGATGAAATGACAAATGCTCCGCAACTCCATTGTCAACATCAGATATTATTTGACTGGAGAGTGAACAGTTCAGCTGAATTTGTGTTATATAAAGTTCAATTAGCACATTTGCATAGGCTGCTTTCTCTGTGCTTGTATAATATGATCTTTTAGAGTAATGTGGCTGATCATGTGAGGAGGAGGAGGAGATCATGTGAGTTACTCAGATGTTTCTGCTAAAGGTAAAGACATGAAAAAATGTCTGGAATTGCTACATTTTGGACTCAAATTTAGCCCTGATTTCTTTTCTAGTGTTTTAAATGATCTCAGAACACTGATTTTTGATTATTTATCGGAATTTATATGTCAGAAGTGTGAAGTAAACGTCTAATAATTGTGTTAAATCTTCAGAAACAGGTCATGTTTGATACTTTAGTAAGTGACTCCCTCTTGTGGTGCACTACTGTTAAAATACTCTTTATACAGCATGATATAAAATATAAGCATTGTGATACATTTTTATATTATTATAAAAAAAAAAAAAACTTGGAAGTAAATTAAATGGCAGACTGTATATAGTTATAACACTTTTTGCTTTTTACATTAGCACACAAAAACTAGTAATTAAAATCATGGATGTTTTTCATGTTGTATTTCTTTTATTCGTCTACTAAAGGAATTATGATCAATAACAACCATAAACAGTTCATTTTTCCACAATTAGTTTGTAAAGACAAGATGTACTTTTGTTCCAGTTTTACTGTTTGTTGTACCAGTTGTACAATTTGCTCAGTCAGGGAGTAACTCGTTCATTCACATACTCAATAAACTTACTTATATTCAGTTACTAATTATGCTGTCACATCAGATATTGTTGAAACAGTGTATTTTATCTGTACTCCACTGACCACTTTGCACATTTCTCTAAATTACACAATAACACTGAAGGTCACCATGTTATGAAATATGGCAATTTTTAGAGGACAGATTAAAAATCACAAACATTAAAGTTTTGTTTTGTGGTCAAAAAATCCCAATGTTATAGGGAGACAGTGAAGTGAAATTCTTGCCCCTAAAATAGGCTTTGTTTGATATCTTAACTGTACATACTTTACATTTTCCCTAACTGAAGAGGACACTACTATGTGTGAAGTGAAAATCATCAGGTTATTTAATGTTTTTCAGTTGTCCATTCGATTCAACTGTACACAGTGCACTTCTTTTCAGAGAATAATAATGTAAAATATCATAATACGCCTACTTCACTAGTGTATGTGGTAATGTGTCTGAATATGATCCTGAACATGAAGCAGGTCATTTATTGTGTGTTTGTAACTGTGTTGATGAACTGCAGATCTGTTTTTGTCAGTTTCTCACACTGAACTGATCCACTGTGGTGTGTCTTTGCACAGTAATAAACAGCTGTGTCTTCAGTCTGCAGGCTGCTAATGTCTAAGTACAGCTCATTTTGGCCCGTGTCTCTCGAAATAGTGAATCGACTCTTGAAGGAATTCCCAGAGTCTATTGATCCACTGCCCCATATGATCCCGATCCACTCCATGGCTTTTCCAGGAGGCTGCCTGATCCAAGCTGTGCCATAATCTGTGAGGGCATATCCAGAGATCTGACAGGACAACCTCACTGACTGACCAGGAGCTTTAATCTGTGCAGGAGACGAGGTCAGTGAGATGCCAGAAACATCTGTAAAAGAGAAAAACACACTGAGAGTCAATCTCATTTCATCTGTTTCTAACTAATAAATATTTGAAAAAAATATAAATACAGTCCGCAACAAAAATATTCACAGTAATGTGACTGACTGACTGAATGAATCAACTCACATGGTAAAAAGGCAAATAAAATGAGTAGAGTTTGACTCATGATTGATTTCAGAATCAGAGAGTAAATCCACACAGCTTTATCCTAGTGTTAGTGGACTGACCCTGTGCTGGAGGAAACTGATGCTCTTATTCTCTCATAGTGAACATTTGCATATCATTATCTGAGTTAAATAAGGATACATTTTTGAAGTTTGAATTTCAGTGAGCTAAAATGCTTTCATATGGGTTTGCATCTTTGGTTTGCATAGGCTCATTTTCAGAAATTCACAAATACATCACAGAGCTAAAAATAAGCATATTCAGGAAACAGTGTGAATATGGTTATAAAAAAAAAAGTGTTTTATTAAGTATAAAATGCTTGTCAGTCACTCAAACTTCTGAGATAAAACTGGTTTGACAACCTGATTTATTTTTGATTTTGTTATGTTTGTTTTATGGCTTTTATTTATGGCTTAAAGTGATAAAATAATTTTTTTTTTATTCATTTTTTTATTTTTTTTTGTAGATACATTTCATAGATGTTGACTGTAGTAGTTCATGTACAGTGCTTGTGCTGTTTTCTCATGTTGTGGTTGTCTGGCACAGTAATACACAGCTGTGTCTTCAGTCTGTAGATTTTGCCCTTTGAGAGTCACTGTTTTGCTGGAGTCACTTTTGGAGATGCTGAACTTGTTTGACAGTGAGTCTTTTTTGTATATGTCTCCACCTCCCCATATGTGCACAATCCACTCCAGAGTTTTTCCTGCAGGATGTCGTATCCAGGCTGTTGCGTAGCTATTATCAGTAACAGAGTATCCAGACACCTCACATGTGAGAGTAAGTGAGTTTCCCGGCTGCAGAACTATAGAGTTTGTCTGCGTCAGGACAATATTACACTCCACACCTGTCAGAGACAAAATAACAATACACAACCTGATGAAATTATACAGCTCTGTCCACATATCTGTTTCATATTACTTGCTGATAAAGACACTCACAGGTCATTGCTGTGAAAAGCAGCAGTAAAGATGTCGGGAACATGATTTGTGTTGATTTCTCTCTGCTCTACTGGTGGAAAAACAATACAAACTGCTCTCTTTAAAACACCCTGAGAGGCGGAAACACTGAGCAGTTTTGCATAGTATGAAGTATGAAACACTTGTCAGTCACTCAAATTTCTGAGATAAAATTTAGTTTGACAACCTGATTTATTTTTGTACTATTCAGCAATAAATAAAACATTGAACACAAAAATATAAACTAGTTTGGTCTCTGTTCGGAAAAAGTTGCAATCACACAATTATATCATTGTCAAACTGATTATAATGACACAATTTGATGGATTTCACTGATGTAATATTTAGTACCCCTTTCTCTTATGTTAACACACTCCTGTTCCTGTAATTTGCTTTTTGCTTTGTTTTGTTGTTTGTTGTTTTTGTTTGTTTGAACACTTTTACAATATAAAGAGGGTATTTGGTCATAGTTGGGAAAGGTATAAAGTCAAACAGTGTATTTTTTTATTTTTATTATTATTTGTTATCATTTACTAAGTATACGGGTGCTTTAACATAAACTAAAGTTTTGTATAGTGTGTAAGGATGCCTACTTAATCACTTAGACCTGTATATACTGGCGAGTGACGCTAGGGGGGCGACTGTGAGGCGCAGGGAGTTTCATTCATTAATGAAGAAGTCACACTGCCAGTCATATCAAAACACAATGAAATTTCTTCTAATTTCTTCCTGTGTTTATTCATTTTTTCAGGTAAGATGAGTGATGTGGCATCGCAGTTTACGTTCATCAAATGTTTATTTGTTTATTTCTTGTGTTTGTTTGATGCACGCGTGTTTTATATCGGTAAAATTAACCGCATCAGCGCACCCGCGGCTGGAATGCGGCCAATTCGGCCGCGCGAGATGTTTCAGCATGACAGAATGAGATTACAATACGCTCAATATTATTTGTAGAGCGAGCTGAGTAATATATGATTACGTCATTTGTGTCCAGTGATATTCTGTCATTGTTTGATGAGTAGTATGATGCTGGTAAAGAAAATTTATAGTTTTATAAGAAAGTTTATAGTTTTATAAGAGAGTTATATAAAGTAAACTTGATGTGTTTTTATACAGTTTGTGTATGTTAGCACAACATTATAGTTTGATCACTGTAATGTTAATGTAAGTGAGTTACAGTCTTTATTTGATGCAATACATTGTAATCACTTCTAAATGTTGTGTATATCAGGAAACTGTATACTGTGAGTTTATTGAACAAGAGTTTCATTCATTTATGAAGAAGTCACACTGCCAGTCATGTCAAAACACAATGAAATCCTGTCTAATTTCTTGTTGTGTTTATAATTTTGCAGAGTGTGACTAATAAAAGACTATAAGTGCCACCAGAAAACTCAAAACATGAACTGAACAGAATCTTCTGTGAACAGTGCAAGCTAAGGTAACAAACTAGTGGAAATTAGGTCAAACAAGGAACAAAACCAAGCAGATCCGAACATAAATGTGACAAT
>NW_026129527.1:9484-49468 GCF_022985175.1 Labeo rohita | reverse complement strand
CAGAGTCAGAAGTGCAGTGCAGTGATGATCATAATTCTGCCATCTTAACCTGACCGGGAGGAGCGTGGAGGTCGAGCTGGATGAGGTCTTCTTAGCGGAGATCCCACCCGACAGTAGCCTCAAATTTAATGTCGGGCTGGCCCTTTTACCGGGCAGTTAAATGCAAAATGTCCTCCCGCACCACAGTACAGGCAAAGACCTTGGGATCTCCGCCTCTCCTTCTCCTCCCGAGAAAGCCGAGCTCGACCCACCTGCATGGGCTTGTGTTCGTCGTACTGGCTGATCGCGTCGCGGCCGCTGGCTCGAGGTGGAACTCCCTCCCCAGGGGGAAGCCGAGCGGATAATCCCCGCCGCTCGGCTCGGGAGAGACGAGAGTCTACCCGCAAAGCAAGGTCTATGAGTCCGTTGAGGTCGGCGGGTAGATCGAGGGCGTAGATCTCCTTTTGGACGCGATCAGCCAACCCATGCAGGAACCTATCCCACTGCGCCTCCTCGTTCCATTGGCACTCTGCCGCCAGGGTGCGAAACTCGATGGAATAGTCTGAGACGGATCTCTCCCCCTGTCGGAGATCCATCAATGTCTGCGCGGCCTCCCTTCCTGAAGCCGCGCGGTCAAACACCCTCTTCATCTCGGCGGAGAGAGCCGCGAACGAGGCACAACAGGGATCTTGATTTTCCCACACCGCCGTACCCCAAAGTGCCGCCCTCCCCGTCAATAGGGTGAGCACGAACGCCACCTTGCTCTCCTCACTAAGGAACGTGCGCAGTTGGAGAGCGAAATGCATAGAGCATTTAGTGAGGAAAGCTCGGCAGAAGTTCGGCTCACCACTATAGACCTCCGGCGGGGGAAGGCGGGGCTCCGGTTGAAGAGCCGCGGCAGATGATCCGACCGCAGCGAGAGGGGCGGGCGGCGTGGGTGGTGTGGCTGGCGCAGCGGGAGGTTGCAGCTGTTGCATACGCTGGGTCAACTCGGACACCTGCCCCACAAGTGCACGGATCGCAGAACCAACATCGCTCGTGCACTTCTCCTGTTTCTCCAGCCGAGAGATGCAGTCCTGAACATAATCCTCCAGAGTGGGTTGTGGGGTGCCTGCTGCTTCCATGAGTGGTCCGATAGTTCTGTGACGATATGAAATGAGGGAGGAAGCAAATGCAGGTGAAAATGGTGGTTTATTGTGGGAACAGAATGAAAACACAGAATGAAGAAATCTCTCGGCTGGGTGAGGCAGGGGCTAGATGGCAGATGGTGAAGTGGCGTGAGTCCCGTGGTTGAAGTCCAGATGGTGCAGACACGAAGACACGACGAAATCCAACACGAAGATAATCCCAACCAACGACTGACACACACGAAGACAAATCCAACACCGCGACATCCAGATGAACTATCGGACGAGGGGAGAGAGAATGAGGTGAGTATTTATGGGCTGAGGTAATGTGAAACACCTGTGCCAGACTGATTGGCAGCTCAGCTGAGCGAGCACACGATCACATGACAAACCAACAGATCACGAGACGTGAGAACACGGCAGATCTGTGAACCGTGACAAAAAGGATGCTTTGATTGTAAGGATGCTTTGATTGTAAGGACAAAAAGGATGTGCTTTGATTTGACTGGTCTGTGTTTTTTGATGGTAACGATTTGGATAATATTTCTGACAGAGTCACCTGTTACATAAACTACTGTGTTGAGTGTCATTCCACAAAAACAAATTAATTTTTTTTCCCAACAATAAACCATGTGTTACGAGAGAGGTGAAAGCAGCTATTAATAGGAAATGATAAGGAACAGACTAAAACTGCTCAAAATGAGTTGAAAAGAATTGTTGGTAACACTATTTTGATGGTCCCTTTTGAACATTGTATTGACAATAAGTAACACTGCACCTACATGTCAACTAACTCTCATTAGAGTATTAGTAGACTGTCTGCTTAATATCTGCTAACTCTTTACTGTGATGGTCTCCCAACAGACATTATACTGACTATAATTAACTTTGGAAGTACATGTCATCTTCATCTAACCCTAACCCTACCAGTCTACTAATACTCTACTAACACTTAACTAGTGAGAGTTGGCAGATATATAGGTACAAAGTTACTTATGGTCAATAGAATGTGTTAAAGGGACCATCAAAATAAAGTGAAACTGAATTATTAAACAGAGTAAGTTTAAATATAAGGAGAAAGTTGAAAAACAAATGTCTAACTGTAACACAAAGGGACTTTGGAATGGTTTAAAATCTCTAGCTGGTTATAGAGTCGGTAAAGGTAGTATTTGTGGGTCTGATCTGAACGTAAACAAGGTAAATCGGATACTTTTTTCAAGAATGCTTTAAATTGATCAAAAGTGATGATAACAACATTTGTAATGTTTGTAGTATCAGGTGGCAATGTTAATATGTCATTTCCTGAACAATTCTGTATGGAGAACATTCACAATGAACCAGGAAAACTTTAAATTTACCTAGGTCAACTCTTTATTCAGGGCATACAAAGAAATGAATCAAGAATCTCAATGCACACAAAAAAAGAAGAAAAGAGGAATCGTCAAAGGCAAAGACAAGGAAGAGATGAATGATTCGATTGATTAGAAAGCAAGAAGAGATAAATAAGAGAACAATGAAACTGCTGAGAGAATTGATTGCTTTGAATGATTTTGTATCTTGAATTAAATTCTGTTGTGAATGATTTGGAAATATTAAGACTTCAAACCACTGCTTTCACCTCTAATGGTTATTAAAATGCAAAGTATATGTGTATCTTGAAAGAGGTGAGAACAGATCAAACCAAGTGTTACTATTTTGAAGAAGTTGTATTGTTTGGGGGATGCATTTGCAACACATTTAATCTCCTAAAAAAAGGTTGATTGCTTTTATTTTATTTCTCACTTTGCTATATAGAAGTGTTGCTTTTTGGCTCAGAAACTGTGATATAAAGCCATATAAGGGTATGTGTTTTGCTTAAGCTACTGTAGGTGTTATAATGAGAGAACCAAAATAGGAATAGGCATGTTTGCTCATGCAGGAGATACTGTAGTTTTACATTTTGAACTTTTGGTGCAACTCTGAGCAACTGAGCTAGAGTAAAGGTCACACATATCCTCACAGAGTGTGTGTGTGTGTGTGTGTGTGAGTGTGTATTTACCAAATGCTTGACTTATATGGAAGTAAAAGGAGGAGACTTTGACGTTTATGCAAGACTATATAATGTGAGTTTTTCATCATTCTCCTTGTCACAACTCGGGTGAAGACTCTCTGTTATTTTGAATTTATTACTTATGAGTTATTGTTTTAATAAACTGAAACCATTTCAATTGGTGATTTGTTTAAAGACTTAGAGTGATTTATTTTTTATAACCTATTATCTGAACCTGAAAGAAACTTCTATCAAGCTCTAAGTTGACCGGACCTGACTGATTTGTTAGGACATCGCCAGGGATTATTGAACTGCTGACCACACACTCTATCCATCAGGTGAGAGCGATTTCCTTAACAATGGAGTTGGCTTTTGTGATAGTTAAAATGTGGTTTAGATAGTTCAGTACCTGGATTGATTCTCTAGAAAATACTACGTGTTAAAAAATATTTCTGTTTCAGATAATGCTGTTCTTCTGAATTTCCTTTCATCAAAGAAACCTGAAATATTCTACTCATGTGTTTTTACTACTACTACTACTACTACTACTACTACTACTAATAATAATAATATGGTTATTTGAGCAGCAAATCAGAATATTAGAATGATTTCTGAAGGATCATGTGACAATGAAGACTGGAGTAATGATGAAATCACAGGAATAAATTACCTTTTAAAATGTATTCAAATAGAAAACAGTTATTTTATATAGTGACATTGCTGATTTTGCTGTAGTTTACTTGTAGTTTATCTATAAAATGTTTCTTCTCTTTCATCTTATCACAGATGAAGGAGTGAATGAAGAAAGTTTTTATGTTAAAAAAACTAGTAAAACTTTTCATGTTACTGATCATCAGTAAGTCCAGCAGCCAGCAGATTTTGTTTTTCTTTAATTATTATTACTTGTGTTTTTGATTTTTTTGTTTTGTTTTGTTTGATTGATACACATTAATAATAATATGCATTGCTATGAACTTCATCTGGACAACTTTAAAGGTGATTTTCTCTTCTTTTTTTTGCACCCTCAGATTCCAGATTTTCAAATAGTTGTTCTGTCCTAAAAAAACATACATCAATAGAAAGCTTATTTATCCAGCTGTCAGATGATGTATACCTTTAAATTTAGAAAAAAACAAACAAACAACAACAACCCTTATGACTGTTTTTGTGGTCCAAAGTCACATTTGTTGGCTTTGAATTCAGTGTTTAATATTTTTACACATTCTTGTACACTTATTTTGTAAACATTTACAGTATGAGTTTACTATTCTTACTAAAACTGTTTTACATTTAAAAATATATTTGTTAAAAATGTATTATTTGCATATTTAAATAAACAAAGCAGTGGTATAATGTAGTTTTATTAAGTAATTTTATTAAAAAATACTGATGTAAATTAATATAAATAATTAACTCAGCTGCTGGGTAACATTTAACCCAACTGGATTTTAACCCAATTCACTGGGTTGTCCACTATTGTGGTGAGAGAGGGGCCCCCGCCATAAACTGGGCCCTGGAATGTGCTGTCCCCTTTGGTACCAAGCCCAGGAAGGACAGGACTTCCTATTGAGACTGATTCCTAAGGTTTTGGCCTGTGACTGACCATAAAAATTCCTTAGGACCTCCAGACGCAGCAGCAGTGGGTGAAACAAAGAGAGATCACAAATATCCATCCAATTCCATTCATAGCTATATTGTCAAACCTCAAAACTAAGTACTGAGTAAAGGGTCTGAATAGTTATGTAAATGTAATATTACAATTGAGTAAAAGTGAAGCATCTGAATACTTCCTGAATGCACTGTATGGAGAACAGTTTTCTTTCCTGGGCAATTAAACTTATGAACAGTTCAATGCTTCCCCATCGTGCAATTAAAATGTGCAACAACCTCATATTTATTTGTTCCTAGTTTTGTTCCTTATTTTTTTACTTTTGTTTCTTTGTTCTTTATATGCATTGTGTGACATCCCTGCATCTCATTCTATTCGAATCCTACACTGTTAAAAATAAACGTAATTTTGCATGTAAATTTCTGTATTTTTTTTACAGTATTTTACCCTTTTTTCATTATACCATGAAATACCTGTTGTTTTACAGATATTTTCTGTATTTTAAATTTCCACCATTATTTTTACAGATAATTGTTTGTATTTTGATATTACATACATTTTCTGTTTTTTTAAAAGGAAATTTTCTGTATTTTTACAGAGTAATGTGTAATTTAACATAAAATGTCATGTAATAATTACCGATTATTTCCGTAAAAATAAGAAAAAAATTAACCACATATCATTTACTCAATGTGTTTGTATTACCATTTTAAATCGTTAATTATGTGAAAGTCAATGTGAGGTTTTAATAGTATTTGTACATACAGTAGCCTACATGTTCAGTAGGTTTAAAGAGTGTGTGTACGCGCGCGCGCCCGCTCACAATCCGCTCATGAACGCAGATTCAAATTTGCCGCTAGTTTAGCTCCGCCCACGACGGTTGGCTGAGCTGTTTCTGTATTGGACAACAAGGATGGAACGGCGCGCGGGAATGATTTGAATTTATTTCAGACCATCCATTCGGAAATGTGTGAGAAAATAACGCGCTCTTTCTTCAGTGAACCTGTTTCACCAACTACAACAGATTCGGACAATACTACAGCAGACATCATGACAACCACTGAGGTAAATCTTTCATACAACATGGAAACGATATTTTTATAGTGTAGCTGCGCATTTGTGTTATTTAGTTTTGAAGCTAACATTAGCATTTTTAAACAAGTTTTTCGTAACGTTAGTTATTCGTATCAAAATCCGTTCGCGTGTATATAACGTTAAAGTCTTTGATTATCCGGAAGTTCCCGGCAGTTTTTCAAACTCTTAAAATGCGGGACATTTCGAAACGCTGAACGGGGCTAACGTTACTTAAGTGATATCAAAACGTTTTAGAGTGAATTCAGTAGGCTGTTCACTTTATTGATTATGTTTATGAACGCAGCATGATAACGTTAAATCGCAAGGTAGGCGCTTTCCCCCTTTCATATTCTCCTGTACATATATATATTTTTTAAAATTACTCAGAATTTGGTCCTCCATTGTCACTAATGTGTTGAGCGTTTTGTAATGGTTTTCTATGGGAAAACGCTCAATCTAACTTGCAATTAAAAAGCGTTGCATTCACATTCTGGGCGCATTTGCTCGTGGACATCTATATTGTGTAAGTGGACATTTTTGTCTTATATTATAAATAATAATTGTTATAATCTTGTGTTCTGATTAGGAATGAAATGCACATCTTGAGGCCTGAGGCGGAGTAAACTGTCATTACATATGGGATCATTGATTATGAAAACTGCATCCATCCTGGACAGTTACACTGCTACTGTAGGCAGTAATATGATGCAGCTAAGACAAAGTAAGTAATATAAGTTTATTTTCTATAAACTGAGCTAAAGTCACATGGTGGACCAAAACATCACTGTTAACCTTTCCTGCTCAGCTTCCAATCAATGTCTCAGTGGAGTATGGGCTATAATGTCTGAATGAAATACAAAGTATTAAAATATTATTATTATTATTATTAATTGTTTCAGGTTGTGCTGAAAGTCTGCAGATCTATAGCAGATAAGCATGGCAATTCAGGTGTGGAACGTTTTTTCAGTTTCTATGTGGTAAGGGGTGAATAAATTAACCATCAGTGTAATTAAAATCAGTGTAAAACGGCTGTATGAAAAGATGTCTGTGAATTTTATTGTTTGACAATCATTGTCATTTTATGCAGAAGCAAAAGTTTATAGTTAAACCCTAGTGCTTTGTTTCATTATCTGGATCTGTATGGGTTACCTTTATGCTTTCTACATTACATTTTTGATTAATCAGAATGTTGGTATACCCACTTAGATGCATTTTGTGCCTCAACAGATCTTGGACTCCAAAAGTTATTTGCAGAAGACATCTTGGAATGCATGGGGGTGAGTAAAACAAGATCATTTTCAACTTTGGGTAGGGCTGATTGTTGATTGATGCAAATTGCCTCAAAACTATTGAGTATCAAAAATTGTCTCGTTGTTTGAAGTATTAAATGTCAGAATGCTTTATGTGCCCAAATCAAGTGCTGGTCACTGGCTGTGGCAAGGCATCAAGGTCTTTAAAATTCAGGAACCAGTATTGAAATCAAAGTATCGTTATTGATATTGAACATTTTTGCACATCATGTTTACATTAATTTTTGGATTAACTAGGACCATTAAAATATGTCATTTGGGCCTAGAGTTAAAAATAATTGGGTCTGTCATTCAGAAACATGGCTTTTCATATTACTGCTATTGTAATGACACACATCTCTCCCTTTCATTCCAGCTGGATTTTCTGACGGTTACTGCTCGCATCTCTGCCTCCTGAACAGAAATGCCTTGCAGAATGCTGAATGACCATCAACTCAACCTTGCCAAGACAGAACTGCTCATGTTTTCAGCCAGACCAACCTTGGTGTTACAGTGGACACATATGAACTTCATTGACCACATTGCAGTGGCCCAATCCTGCAGATTTGCCCTTTTGGGGCATGCAACAGAACTGCTTGTCCAAGCTCTTATTTTCTCTCCATTCACATCACATCACAAAGAGGTACAAATTCACTTTCACAGACCTTTACTTTGACTGTTTGTTGCTGTTGTAATAAACTGCCTAACTCTGCCCATTTTAAAGAAATGGCTAAAAAATTATTTTGACGCTTGACCAATTAAAGGGGTAGTTCACCGAAAAATCGAAACGAGCCTATGATTTACTCACCCTCAATCCATGTAATGTGTACATGACTTTCTTCTTTTAGACAAACACAGTCAGAGTTATATCAATAAAAATCCTGGCTCTTTTAGGCTTTAAATTGACAGTGAATGTCTGCTATGAGTTTGAAGCTCAAAGTCCATCATAAACATACTCAACATGGCTTAATAAAGGCCTTCTGAAGCGAAGCATATTTTACACCTTATAAAATAAAATAACTAATGTTCAGGTCAAACAGCCATACAGAGTCAACTTAAACATAACTTGCATTTTGCTGGAAGCAAGTTTTTCTTTTTTTTTTTACTTTAAAATGTGTAAAATACGGTTTGCTTCAGAAGGGATTTATTAACCCCCTGGAACTATGTAGAGTACATTTATGAAGGATGGATGCACTTTTGTGCTTCAAACTCATGGCAGCCATTTACTGTCATTATAAAGCCTGGAAGAGCCAGGATGTTTATTGATATAACTCTGATTGTGTTTTTCTGAAAGAGGAAAGTCATATACACAGAAACTATCCCTTTAATACTAACACTTTGTTTATTAAATTTAATTAAAAACTGCTATGTCTACTGTGTTAGACTAACTGGGATATTGTATGTTGCTTTGGATAAAATGTCATTGTTAATGTATACAGGTATACAGCAGTTGTCTCTTGTATGTAGGTATTTTGGCATGTTCTAAATTATGTACTAAACGTGTTTCCTATAATTTTATTATTAATTTAATTTGACATACAATGCTTTTGTACAATGACTAATACTGTGCTGTTTTCTCTACTGTCCAAACATTTTAAACTGTAATATTTCTGGAAAATGAATGATTAAAATGTATATCTACAGACATTGTCTTTGTATTATGAATTTACAACATTTGTATGCAACATTTTTTGATTATTGTAGTTAATAATATCTGTATTTTAACAAAATTATTCCAGGTAGACATAAAATAACTTCTAAATACCTTTTAATTTTCCTGTAAAAAGAAGGATTAATCCTTTATAAAATATGTGTTTACTCCGTTTTTATAAATTATTTCTTAGTTATTGTACATGGAAAAATGGTAGTTTAAAAGTAAATTACTGTAGATGGACAGATCGGTTCTATAAAATAACTAATTAAAACCTTAAATTTATGGCAATTAACCTGCAAGTTGGTTGTTTTCTATGTAATTTAACATAATTTTTGTGTATTATCAACGATAATATACTGTAATTTAATGAGTTTTGACCATAAAGTTTATTCTGTATTTTTACAGTTTTTGCTTGTAATTTTGAGAAATGGTGATTTTCTGCAATTTAACGGAATATCTCTGGAATCCCTTCTGCCAGTCTTTTTACCGTTTTTTACAGGATTTTTTTTTACAGTGTATTCTATCATCAAAAGCACAGCTGTACATACAATTTATTTATTCTTCAATTTATTTTTCAATTTTTGTCTATTTATATTTACATATGTATATTTGTTTATTCTCATCTTATTTTTATTGTTTGTGTTGTTGTTGTTGTCTCTGTGTACTGAAGGCTTGTGACACTAAAGCAAATTCCTTGTATGCGCAAGCATACTTGGCAATGAAGCTCTTTCTAATTTTGATTCTCATCTTTAATCATTAAAACCCTTTTGAAAAAGAAGTGTGCTTAATTGTATTGAATGTGCACATTTAGTATGCTTCACATCTTAAAAGTAAACTCTTTAAAAAGTATACTTGCAGATCATATATTACTAAAATTAAAGGGCAATTAAATAGAGCAACATTTTCATGACTGTTTAGCACAATTAAGTGTCTAACACACTTAATTTCACATTTTAAAATCCATTTTGTAATAATATCATTACAGAATTAAAAAAAATGAAAAAATTCATTTTAACTTAAAAGTGCAGTTTTAAGTATTGTTTTGTGATGCTTTTAAGCACTAAATCCCATGTAAAATGATGCTGATAAATTCCAACTTAATTTAAAATGTTAAAAAGAACAGCATTTATTTAAAGAGTCTTTTTGAATTATTTGATCTTTTCTCATGTTTCTTATTGTATTACTTCATGCTCACAAGCAGGAAATATCTACTCTTAAACCTTTATATACTTTGTAAAATGTTAATAATCTTGCACCTTCACCCTTTTTTTTCACCTATCTTTATTTTTTAAGAATTTAATAATTTTATTTAGCAGTGTTAAATTGATAAAACGTGACGGTAACACTTCACAATATGGTGGCACTAATATGCATTAATTCATGCTTAACTATTACTCAGATAATCATGAGTTAATGTATAACTGTCATGAAGAACTAAACCATATAATAATAATTACTGCATCAGCAACAAATTAACATTCTATATGATTTATAAGTAATAAATTATTATTATGGTTTTAATTTTAATTTTGATTTTTGTTTTTTTAATTAAATGTCTCATAATGTATTAATTCCCTAATAACATATTATATTAACTAATAGTGTAAATTCATGTGTTAATTACCACAATGGGTCGAGGCCACACATTTCAAATTCCAGTTTTCTGCTATAATTTATCATTAGCTAATGGTTTGCAAAGATGTCATTATGTTATGACTTTACTTGTTGAGGCACATGACTAACTAATTCAAAATACATAACCACGATGACATATTACTTAACAATTAGTTAATAGTTATGTGCAAATCATTAGTTAATGATTAATTAAAGCAGACAACTGGAAGTTAAAATGCATGACTTCGACCCATTGCAGTAGACACATGAAAGATTGAAGATACACGAAATTCTTTTGTAACTTTTGGAACAACATGACAGTGAATAATTAATGTCATTAATGTAATTAATGTTAAACTGTACATTTTTGGGAAAACGTTCAGTTTCAGTGTACAGTTCATCAAAATACAAAAATATTTTGACACTTAACATTTGATCAGTCTATCCATCAATATAGTTTGTGTGACTTGAAGAAGTTTGATCAGTTTTGCTTGACCTTATTAGAAATTAATTATCAGTGTTGTTTTGTTCAGTGATACAGAAGTTTACTTATTTTCCCTGTTTTTTTTTTTTGTTCTTTTTTTTTTCTTTTTTGGCAAATCATTTTAGATAGACTGATGCTATAGGCTCAAGAACATAAAATATATAGGACAATTAGCATCTCTGTTTCATTCATTCAGGAGGAAATCTGATGAGGTAGAACTTGGAGATTTTGCAGCGCTTCTTCTCAAAGTCATCAGTGACAGTAACACAACACCAGTTCATCACCAGCCCGTGAGAATCTCATGTCATCACTGAGACATTACTCAAGCTGTTCAAGTTAGTTTAACTCAGGTTTGAAGCAATGAATTGTTACAAAGTTTTGAGTCACATGCTTGTAAGTTTTAAATGTTTGAGTTTTGAGTTCAGGAACACAATATATGGGCACATGATGGAATAACCAACACAAATAGTCCAGGGGTGTGACAAAATGAAAATTCTGTCATCATTTATTTGCCCTCATGTCATTCATAAATATTTTATATAAATATACAATATGTCATTCATGTCATGCATAAATATTGATCATATAACATATAGCGTACAAACACTGATCATGTGTCATGATGATAGCAAACAAACCTAGCCCTAAGAAAATTCTGTCATCATTAACTTGCCCTCATGTCATTTATAAATATTCTATATAAATATACAATATGTCATTCATGTCATGCATAAATATTGATCATATAACATATAGCATACAAACATTGATCATGTGTGATGATCAACGTTTAGTGGGCTCCAGAAATATCGGCACCCTTGGTAAAACTTTTTAACATAGTTTTTGCCACTTGAAGAAGAAGTGGAATACATGGGAATTTGCTTTGTATTTTATTTATTTATTTATTTTTAATGTGTCCTAAAAATGTTGGTTGTTTAAATCTTGGGGTCAGAAAGTCTCCAAAACTGTGCTAATTAACATAGCTTGCATCACTGTATAGAACACTAAAGTAAAAAAGTTTTTTTTTTTTTAAGTTTCTGTCACATGTCATGCACGGTTATCATTGGCAATGATAACCGTGGTGTGAAAAAGCTGATATCATAACAGCCTTCATGACATCAAACAGCAATCTAATGTTTGTCAGGCATTACTGGAACTTTCAGTTTGACCGTCAGATGAGACCAATATAAAGGGTGAACGAACCCTTTAAGTAAACCGTAAAAACTCCTTTCGTTTCTCATGTTTACATTTTACTTTCCCACCAATGGTGGATTTACAGAAACGCCTCTTTGAAAGAGTTTGCATTGCTGTTAATATGTAACTCATTTTCTGCTTATTATTAAATTTGTTATCTGTCAGACAACATGCAGGGCTGTGTTTCCCAAAAGCATCGTGAAGTTGATCGGGAAGACCATTGCGATCAATTAAGGTCACAATGCTTTTGGGAAACACAGCCCAGAGCAACGGCCATATTGTACATAAATATTTCAACAGGCACATTGCCAAACCAAGAGAAATGGCACAAGATCACTGTGATAAATATATTTCATTAAAAAAGGAGACATGATTAATATCAAATACACAGTAAAGAATTCTTAGTAAGGTAAAACTATAGAAAATGAGAGTTTTAAATTAATTCAAACTTTAATTGAAAGATTAACAGGGCCGATAGGCATTAGAATAATGCAGGGCTCGCAAAATCGCTAGCCTGACGTCCCGGGCTATTGTGTCTTCCAGTCGGGCTACCAAAATGTATCTCCGTCCTGCCCGTCGGTCTATCTTTGTAACGTGATGAACGAGACGAGAGGAGAGCGGATCCATTCGCATGCTTTTATTAGAGGGATGAGGCAAAGACATGGTCATACAGGCAGGGTCAGAAAACAATGGCAAGCAGGAATAACGAAGGCAATCCGTGAGAATAGTCCAAAAGAACAAACAAGAGTCGAGAAGGCAGGCGGCGAACAGTCAAAACGGGGAAGCCAGGCGAGAATACAAAACACAGGAACAAGGAACTTAGAAAACGTCAACAACAATAATAACTCCAACAATACTCCGTGGCTTGTATGGGGAAACTCCGGGGCTTTTATAGAGCTGCTGATTGGTCACGGATGCTGACGCAATCAGCGCGATGGATAGTGGGAAATGATGTCCGGGGTGTGGTGCAACAGTCAGAGTGTGTGGAAAAGGTGAGGGCGACATCTGGTGGTGAGCGGTCCGCAGAACACCGACCAGATTCGTAACAATCTTACAGGGAGGAACAATATATTTTAATGCTTTTGCATTCTCTTACAAATATAGTTGGGTAATTATGTTCTATGTAGTTTTCGGGCAACGGGGAGCCACTATAAATATGTGGAATATTGAAATTGCGTTTGAATTCGCGCTCGCTTTTTTTTTTTTTTTTAATCTTACTTTCACTTTTGATTCGCCATTGCGCGAACGGCGTATAAGGAGCGGCAGTACTGATTGGTCAGGGACGTATTTGTTGCGCACCAGTGCCTACGAGATCGTCCTGTCAGTCATTACTATCCTCACTTGACACGTGAAATCTCTCGCAGCAAGCTTAAACGATATAGAAATTGTTTGCGCAGTGGAGAGAATTTCGACAAAAGATTTTCTGTGGCTGGAACACGATAAGCTAAATAACTTAATGTTCTGCCGGGTGTGTCGTGAGTTTCCCTCGATTTCTGACTCGACAAGTGCGTTTGTTACTGGGACCAGTAATTTTAGGAAAGACCCCATCAGAACCCATGAGAAATCCCTGCATCACAAGAAATGGATTGGTGCTCAGTCTGCAGCATCTTTCCCAGAACAAACACCAATTGCAAAAAACATACTAAAAATAAACCAAGCCCTCAACATCGAGTGGCATTGTCTCATCCGTGACCTCAGTTGAAATTTCATATTCAGAATCTGACTGATTCATGTTATACATTTTTCTTACAAGTTCATAGAAATTTCTGTTCAGTTAGAACCAAATATTTGAGCTGATGATTGTAATTTGACTGTTTTATACGGTTGTTGTAATTTGTTTTGAAAATGTTTTTGATTAATGTTTTGTTTCCTTTACAATATTCTACATTAAAAAATCTCTTTATTTTATTCGGGCTACCTACATTTATTTCGGGCTACCAAAAACTGAAGAGTGCCTGCCCGAAGGGCTACCAGGGATTTAAAAATTTTGCGAGCCCTGTAATGTATATGTATAATATATGTTACATGTATATATGTATATGTATGTATATTTTATTGCTGCCATGTGGTCTACTCTCCTAACTACATTAGGGAGCAGAGGCCATTTTGAGTAAAAAAAACTCAACCCTGTCACACTCAACCCCCTCATAAATATATGTATTTCTCATTGTTAATGCGTTGTTTTGGAAAATGTTTAAAAAAAATGTTAGTGTGAATGGAGAATGTTTTAAAACGTAAGGTATTAATGCCTGAGGTGGGAAAATATGCCTTGTTTTGGAGGTTTGACATCTGCCTAATTATGTGGGGTATTTAGAAATCAATATGCAGTTGAAAAAAAATATATATATATTTATATATATATATATATTCCAAGTTGAAATGTTACTAAATCCCAGGAAACACCCATAAACTGTGAAACATTTTGTTGCGGGTCTAACATTACTTCTCAGACCAGAATTTCATTATTCTCACATTTCTTCTGAGTCTGCATTAATAAAAAGAAAATATGCAACACATGCTAAACTTTATAACTTCAATCCCATCTAATATGGATAACACATTCCTTCATTGCCTAAAGAGATGATTTTGCCAAACCAGCAGCTATCATGACCTGCTTGAGAAGTGGCCTGGATCATTTGCTGTATTATACTTTTATGATATTGTGATGCCTCATGCTGACATGTATCTTGACATATGCATCATGATAGTCTATCAGTTCCTCAAATCTGGTCCTGGACGGCCAGTGTCCTGCAGTGATTATCTCCAACCTGGGTCAAACAAACCTGTAGAAGTTCTCCAGAGATAGTAGAGCTCAAATCTGCAGGACAGTAGCCCACTAGGGCCAGATTTGAGGAACTCTGGCATATGTCTTGTGTCATGAGATAGCAAACAAACCTAGCCCTAAGAAAATTCTGTCATCATTTACTTGCCCTCATGCCATTCATAAATATTCTATATAAATATACAATATGTCATCCATGTCATGCATAAATATTGATCATATAACATATAGCATACAAACATTGATCATGTGTGATGATCAACGTTTAGTGGGCTCCAGAAATATCGGCACCCTTGGTTAAATTTTAAACTGACTTTTTAACATAGTTTTTGCCACTTGAAGAAGAAGTGGAATAAATGGGATTATTTATTTATTTATTTATTTATTTAAATGTGTGCTAAAATTATTGGTTGTTTAAATCTTGGGGTCAGAAAGTCTCCAAAACTGTGCTAATTAACATAGCTTGCATCACTGTATAGAACACTAAAGTAAAAAAGTTTTTTTTTTTTTAAGTTTCTGTCACATGTCATGCACGGTTATCATTGGCAATGATAACCGTGGTGTGAAAAAGCTGATATCATAACAGCCTTCATGACATCAAACAGCAATCTAATGTTTGTCAGGCATTACTGGAACTTTCAGTTTGACCGTCAGATGAGACCAACATAAAGGGTGAACGAACCCTTTAAGTAAACCGTAAAAACTCCTTTCGTTTCTCATGTTTACATTTTACTTTCCCACCAATGGTGGATTTACAGAAACGCCTCTTTGAAAGAGTTTGCATTGCTGTTAATATGTAACTCATTTTCTGCTTATTATTAAATTTGTTATCTGTCAGACAACATGCAGGGCTGTGTTTCCCAAAAGCATCGTGAAGTTGATCGGGAAGACCATTGCGATCAATTAAGGTCACAATGCTTTTGGGAAACACAGCCCAGAGCAACGGCCATATTGTACATAAATATTTCAACAGGCACATTGCCAAACCAAGAGAAATGGCACAAGATCACTGTGATAAATATATTTCATTAAAAAAGGAGACATGATTAATATCAAATACACAATTTTTCTTGACGCTAAATACAAACATTTTGGAGGCAAAAAAATACAGACTGATTAAAAATAGTCAATAACTTTCAACACTTGAAAACGTTGCAGCCTGTTCATTATCAGAATAAAATACAGTCAACCAAACATATACACTGATTAATTAAAATAGTGTGTGCTGCGTAGTACAATCCGTGCCGTTCAGCCTAGTTTAACATTCAAATACATGGCGAATATGGACACATTTAATTGGATTCATGCTGAATGAGAGAGGAAGGCTGCGTGAAAATAACATCCACTGGATGTATAATGAGTAGCAATTAACTACATTTTGGTATTTTATAATGCCTAGTCATTGTTACGAGGAGTGATTGACGAGAGGCGAGCGGATTCATAAGCAAGCTTTTATTGGGACGAGACAGAGACATGGTCATACAGGCAGGGTCGAGACAGGAGCAGACAGGGATGTAACAGGCGATCCAAGAGAATAATCCGATAAAGACGAGCGAAAAATCACAAGGCAGGCGGCTAGACAGACGTAAATGAGAAAACCAGGCAGGAGATCAAAAAACCAGGAACTTGGGAAACACTAGGGAAACAGGAATATAAACACAATACTAAGAATCAACGAAACAACAATCCATGAAGTGCAACTGAGGGGGACCGGGGTTTTATAGGATGCCTGATTGGTCATGGGGGCTGACGCAATCAGAGCGGTGGAGGATGGGAGATGCAGTCCGAGATGCGAAGTAACAGTCAGAGTGAGTAGGTGGAGCGAGAGTGACATCTGGTGGTGAGTGGACAACGGGACACCGACCAGATTCGTGACAGTCATACTTCTGAGGCAACCCATTCTCACTCCCGTGGCGTCAAAAACTGCAGACAGTGTTGCCAGATCGGGTTGACGATTTCCAGCCCAAAAGCTCACCAAAACCCGCCCACTTCAAGAAAAACAGCCCAATATTTTTACTGCCAAAATAATGTGATGGAATTTTATTGCCATGTCAATCAAGGTTGATAAGGACCATTTTTATCTCCTTAAAAAAATAAAGATGACAAAATAAAATAAAGATAAATCAGTTTCACAGGAATATGGATCTAAACAGGGCAAATGCATTAAAGGGAGTCAGAAAATATGCTTAAAATGCCCAGAAATATTTTAATACGGATGGCTCAGTAACGGAACGCGAGATGGCTCTGTAACGCGAAAACCCGCGAGACCCAGTGCAAGACGTAAAATGGCGGCGTCCGTCTGCTAGAAACAGAAAAAAAAAAAGTGTTTTTTCTTTTTTCTACCGTTTTCTCTTCTTCCACGCATCGAAAATTGGACTAAAACAAATACAACAATACAACTGGACTATTTCCTCTTCACCCTGGATCAACTCGAAGAATACATCGACGCTCACTACAACACACTCTGTTGCAACATGAACACGCCAAATCACAAAGGTAATCCCACTTCAATCTCCAAGAGACCCCGTTCTGATTCACCTTCAAGTTTAAATTCAACACCATCCTCACCATCTTGCTGTACCGAGGTAAGCGATATATTACGCTCAATTGAAAACAAACTTTCCGGACTCGACACAAGAATCGCATTAATAGAAGTCATTCACAAGGAATTCCAAGAAATACGTCATAGTTTAGAATTCAGCCAAGAACAGATAGACACTCTCACTAAAGAAAATAACTATTTAAAGGACTCAGTTCACACACTTTCCGCTCAGCTCACTTCCGTTGTCAAAGAAAACAAATTAATGAAAGAGAACATTCTGGACTTACAAGCACGCAGTATGAGAGACAATCTAGTCTTCACAGGCATCCCGGATCAAACTCCAGACGACCCCGAAAAATTAATCAAGGACTTTATGACAAAACAACTCAAACTACCAGCTAAAACTGTACAAAGCATCACCTTTCACCGTGTCCATCGCATCCGTTCTCAACAAAACAATAACCGACCGCGACCTATCATCGCAAAATTTGAACATTACAAACACAAAGAACTGGTTCAAAAACAAGGCAGACAACTTAAAGGTACAGTTTACGGTCTCAACGAACAATATCCAAAGGTCATCCTCGAACGTCGAAAACAACTCTTCACAATCCGAAAACAGAAAATGAATGAAGGAAAACGTGCAATCATAACAGTGGACAAATTATACATAGATGGACAATTATATCGTGACAAGGACATTACCCCCTGGCTTTTCTGAACATATTACTCCACATTATCTCTCTACTCCTCTCCCTCATATAACTGATTTATGTTTTTGCAATTGCACTTAGGTCTCATCCTCCCCCCTCTTTAAACATTATGTTGGTCTTTAAGTTTTTTTTTTGTTTGGTCATTGTTCTTTTATGTACGTTTTGTTAACTCCATGTCTAAATTGTACGTTTATCAGTATAACAATAACATTGCGTTGTCATACACACACACACACACAGGTACACTACCACACCTTCTCAAATACATACACTCATATATACATATGCAGTTCTAACAAGTCCATATATTAATATACATACATATCACTTACTTCTTCATTTTGTATTTTTCTGAGAAATGTCACCAATCACTTTTTTATCTTGGAATGTCCGTGGCCTTGGCTCCCAGACAAAGAGTATCAAAGTTTTTAATCATTTAAACAAATTACAAGCAGACATATGTCTTCTCCAAGAAACACATTTATCAGAATCTGATCAAAACAAAATCAAATCATCACAGTATCATTTATATTCTGCCCACTACAACACGAAACAGAGAGGAGTATGTATTCTAATAAATAAAAAAAAATCATTTGTTCATAACACCACAATTACAGACCCAGAGGGACGTTTTATCATAATTAACATTTCAATTAACAATAACTCATTCACAATAGGAAACTTATACGGCCCAAATACAGATGACCCATCTTTTTTTCAGAATTTTTTTTCTTCCATTTCAAATATTTCTAATTGTCCAATCATAATAGCAGGTGATTTCAACACAGTTTTAGATCCAACTACAGATAGACGTAACAACATTGACAATAAACGCATTTGGAAATCCGCAGAAACCATAAAACAGTTCATGTGTGATCTTGGTCTTGGCGATAGTTGGCGCCTCCAGCATCCGGACATTAAAGCATTCTCATTTTTTTCAACAGTTCATCATTCGTATTCTCGCATTGACTTTTTTCTCACCAGTAATTCTATTATATCCAATATTTCCGAATCAAAGATCCATCCAATAATCATTAGTGATCATGCTCCATTAACATTAAAATTGAATATAACCACTACGCATAAACCCATTTCTAGATGGCGATTTAATACTTCTCTTCTTCAAGATCAAGATTTTAACAGCTACTTTAAAAGAGAGTGGGCTTGCTTTCTAGAGATGAATGACTCCCCGGAAGCATCCCCATCTCTTCTGTGGGAAGCAGGAAAGGCTGTATTAAGAGGCAAAATAATTTCATATTCCACTTACAAAAAAAAAAAGAAAGAAAAGAACAACAAGATGAATTAGAACAGAAAATTAAAGAACTAGAATACATCAACATAAATAACCCAACAGAAGAAATACAGGATATGCTAAGAAAATATAAATCACAATTAAACAAACTAATTAATAAGCATACTCAATTCCTTATTCACAGACTACGACAAGAGCACTTCCATCATAGTAATAAATCTGGTAAATACCTGGCTAATCAAATCAAACACAATAAAGAAAAAACAACTATATCAGTCATTAAGGACTCAGCAGGGACACCCACCAATTCACCAGAAGAAATAAATCAAATTTTTCAAAAATTTTACAATAAACTATATTCCCCTGAAAAGAACCCATCCCAGGATGACATAAATCTTTTTCTTGGCAATATCAAATTACCTCAACTTAACAAACAGCAAATAGATACTCTAGAATTACCTTTATCAGAACAAGAACTTTCTAATGCTCTTAAACTCATGCCCAACAATAAATCACCAGGTCCTGATGGTTTCCCTGCTGAGTTCTACAAACACTTTTGGTCTATTTTATCACCACTTTTCATCCGGCTGATATGCGAATCAAAACAAAAATCAAAACTCCCAGACACCATGAACACAGCCACAATTGCACTCCTCCTCAAACCCAATAAAGATCCAACATTACCGTCAAGCTATCGCCCAATCTCACTAATTAACGTAGACACTAAAATAATTGCTAAAGCTCTCTCCCATAGAATAGAAAAAATCATGCCAACTATAATCCATCCCGATCAAACCGGTTTCATTAAAGGTAGACAAGCATCAAACAACACACGCAGACTCATAAACCTAATTCACCACTCATCAATAAACAAAAACAAATCTATCATAGTCACCCTTGATGCGGAAAAAGCATTTGACAAAGTAAACTGGAAATTCCTGTTTTCCACATTAGAGAGGTTTGGTTTTGGGGAGTCATTCATTAACTGGATTAAAATTCTTTACACATCACCCTCAGCCACTGTCATTACTAATGGACTAACATCACGCAGCTTCACTCTACACCGGGGAACTAGACAAGGATGCCCACTCTCTCCATCTCTATTCACCATATTCATCGAACCACTTGCAGCAGCTATCCGTCAAAACAACTACATCAAAGGAATTCAAACATTAAACATACACCATAAAATAAGTCTCTACGCTGATGATATATTATTATACTTACAAAACCCCCAAAAATCATTACAAGAAACAATACAACTCATGAATACCTTTTCTAATATTTCTGAATATTCAATTAACTGGAATAAATCGGCTATTCTTCCATTAAATTCCACGAGTGTGGATGTGACACCCCAAACATCACAAATCCCTTTGTGCACCAATTATATCACATATTTGGGTATCAATATTTCCGCCAAGCTGTCAGAGTTGTTTGCACTCAACTATACCCCATTACTTAAAAAAATAGATGACGATCTTCAACGTTGGATGAAATTACCATTATCAATCATGGGCAGAATATCAGCAACAAAAATGTCTATACTCCCAAAAATAAACTACCTATTTTCAATGATTCCAACACAGCCCACTCGTATCTGGTTTAAATCTCTAGATTCAATTATCACAAAATTCTACTGGGAAAACAAGACCCCAAGAATCAAATTAACTACCCTACAGAAACCTAAATCACAAGGTGGATTAGAAGCACCACATTTTTACAATTATTTTCTGGCAAATCAACTCCAAAACATATACAAATGGATTCAACCTAACTCATCAGATTACACATGGCAAGATATTGAACAATCAATCTGCAAAGACATTAACATCTCAGAATTACCTTTTCACAGTCAAACAATCCAAAAACATCACTGTTTTAAAATGCCAACAATAGAAACAACTCTGACAGCCTGGTGGAAGTTCCATCAGATCACAAACTCCCCACTCATACCATGTAAATACACCCCAATTTGGAATAACCCTGATTTTTTAGCTAACAAGAAGCCACTCAACTTTCGCACATGGGCAGATAAGGGAATCACACAATTACAGCATATTATTAATAATAACAACCTAGCAACATTTTCCCATATAGCCCAGACATACAGCATTGGGAGTAATTGCTTCTTGGAATATTTACAAATCAAATCGTCAATTAAATCAAAATTACTTAACCAACCAATTAATCTAGACCTACCCCCTAAAATTTCCGAGTTTATTAATATATCTTCCTCCAAAAAATTACTCTCCAAAATATACAAAATAATATCAAAATCAGATAACACATTAGTTCTACCAACCATCAAGGGGGGGGGGGGCGGGGGGATAGGAAGAGTTAGAAACTGTGTCTAGTACTTCATCAAATTAAATATCCAAAAAGGGGGGAGGAGGGGGAGGGGGAGGGGGAGGGGGAGGGGGGAGGAGGGGGAGGAGGAGGGGGGGGGAAAGAAAGAAAAAAAAAAATCTTTACGTACCGCTTTATTTCTCTTGTTCTATTTACTCTATCCATTCTATTTTTTGCTGTTTCTCTCAATTTATGTCCTTTTTTAAATAGAAAAAGGAAAAGAAAAAAGAAGGAAAAAAACGGAATGGATGAAGGGAAAAAGAGGGAGGGAGAAAAAAAAAATAATAAAATAAAATAAATAAATAAATAAATAAATAAATAAACAGATTGAAAGAGGGGAAAAAAAAAAAAAAAAATTAGGAGAGAGGTGGGAAGTAACGAAGGAAAAAAAAAAAAAAAAAAAAAAAAAAGGCTTCATTCACAGGGTAAGGGAGACGTGGGCATGGCAGCCTGGGCATTGCACTGGACTGATCCATGCCGAACGTCATACCTTTTTAATGCATCACAAAGCAACTGACACACACTGCATTTCAAGGCTGATTATATAACTTCCACCTCCTCCTCATATACTCACATAATTATTGGTGTTGTTTTACCTCTTTCAGTCTTATTATCACTATGGTGATAATAGTAATAGTGATAATAATTATTATTGTTGTTATTATTATTATTGTTATTTTGATGATGATTATTATTAATATTAATATTGTTATTTTGTTTTTGTTTGTACTTTATTATTATTATTATTGTTATTGTTATTATTATTATTATTATTATTATTATTATTATTACTTTCCTCTGCGTCTTGTCTCTATTTCTTTTCTCTTCCCTTCATCTTCTTAGACATCTTTTTCTACTGTTTGTTCCTCTCTTTTTTCTCTCTCTCTCTCTCTCTCTCTCTTTTTTTTTTTTTTTTTTTTTTCTCTTTCTTCTTCTTCCTGCTCTTTCCCTCTCTTCTAATGGTGATGATTATTATTATTGTTATTATTATTATTATTATTATTATTATTATTATTATTATTGTTAGTCCTCTTCCTGATTCCCAAACCCCCCCCACCTCTTCATTACTATCATTAATATTATTACTAACAATTTCGTTATCATTACTATTACTACTGTTCTGATTTATCCTCCGGTTATCTTATTATCATTACTATATTGTCATCTATTGTTTCTGTGTGCTTCATGTACTGTGACATATCCACCCAGTTATCTTTATATGCAAACACACACACACACACACACACACACAAAAATGCACACATCTGACAGCTCCTGAACCATTGATTTTGTATTGCCTGTCTGTTTTTTTTTTCTGTTTGTTTGTTTGTTTTGTTGGTTTATTTATCCCTGTTTGAGATCCCAATTTATGTACATCTTGCATATTCTAATAAAAAAAAAAAAAAAAAAAAAAAAAAAAAAAGAAATATTTTAATAATAATAACAATTAACAACAATAATGTGCTTACCGTTGCCTTGTGCTTTATCTTCAGACAGAACTACAGCACGTATTTCATAAAGTACACATTTTAGAACATCATGCAGAACTTTGCACGGTCAAAACTGTTCAAGTCCAGCAGCTGTCAATGCCAAGAGTAGTCCGGACTGTTTAAAAGATGTTCTGATGCAGGACAGCATCGTATAGTCCCTATGTTCCGTTTTGATTTTTTATTAACTGTTCTCTTCTTTCAGTTACAATTATGCTTAGAAATCTTCTATTCATCTCTCACTACTTGTAATCCACGTTGTGAGATTTAAGTCACTCTAAAACTTTTTATAGTGTAACTTATATTTAGGCCGCTTTGCCATCGCAATCACTCAAATAAAATGAATGAATGAATATACAGCTGCACATTCAAAATCTTGCCCTTTATAGCACCAAAACCCCGTCACTCACGAGTCATCACATCTCACCAACATAAAATATGGTAAATTCATTGACAGGTCTCTGTTAAATGATGTTGATGACTGCACTACACATTTTTTTTACTGTGATACTTTGAGCTCGAACATATTAAAATAACATGACTAAAGATAAAAGCAAAGAAAAAAGCAGCTGATTGGGCGGATTTTAATTGTTTTAAAGCAGCCCAAATTTTGTCTACCCGCTCAATGCGTTATTCTCCGGTCCAACCGATCAAAAGAAGTAGTAAAATTATGGTAACCACAACACTTACAACAGTAACTGCAGTTGTACTGTGATATTTTAAGTTAAAACACAGTAAACATGATACTTACTATGTTTTTACCACAGTACCTGTAGTTGTACTGTAATATTTGATGTTAAAACACAGTAAACATGATTCTTACCATGTTTTTACCTCAGTAACTGCAGTTTTACTGTGATATTTGAAGTTAAAACACAGTAAACATGACACTTACCATGTTTTTACTACATTAACTGTAGTTGTACTGTGATATTTGAAGTTAAAACAGTGACACTTAGCATGTTTTTATCACAGTAACTAGTTTTGCTGTGAAATTTGAAATTAAAACACAGTAAACAGGACACTTACCATGTTTTTACCACAGCGCCTGTTGTTGTACTGTGATATTTGAAGTTAAAACACAGTAAACATGACACTTGCCATGTTTTTACCACATAACATATACAACATGTTGTTTCTTAAACTTTTGCCTTGTCCAAATACTCACACTTGCAGTTTTGCACCTTGACTAATTATATGACTTTTTAGTGTATTTGGCCCAAGTGCTGAAGTGAACATGAAAACCACAAGTGTGTGTAGAACTTTTCATTACCTGACCGGACACACTTATAGTGTGGTAAAAATGCGAGTGTTTACAGAAATTTATTTTTAGTTTCAACTTTGCATTTTAAAATAAACTTCTAAATGTCTGTTCAGTATCTCCCTATAACAGATGTCAATTTAATTTGTGGTGCTTCTAATTAAGTGATAAAAAGCAGTTGCAAATGATGTAAAAAATTAATATACTTCTCTTTGCATAAAACGTGCAAAACTTTGTTTTATTACCAAATTATTTGTAATATCTAATTATTATAATTATTATTCATTTTTAACTTGCATTGGAAAGGTTTCCGTGACCTCTCACAAGATCTCACGATTTATTCCAAAACATGATGCACAATGGGATACACTGAACCTCCTAATCAGTATTCAAAATGGTGTGGATTTAGTTTGCTTTAAGGGCACTGCAGTTTGGCATCATTAAGACCTGGGACAGTCTTGCGCACTTACTTCCTGTCGCATGCATGTGCTATAAAGTGGGCAAGACCGCAAGTGTGGGTAATTGGACTGGGTAAAAGTTTTAAAAATGCCCCATTAGTACATCAGAGTCTTAATAATTCAATAATTCAGTTGAACACTTGTATGATATTGTACAAGTGTACTTGTAGGAGCTAAATCTAATACTTTAAGCTACTGAGTCGTTTGATCCCGGATTAACTAGGTTAACACGCTTTCTTACTGTGGTGTTACGTTACTTCCTCGTTGAATCTGTCCATAAGTAATAATCAAGCAATTCTTCCGTTGCATCATTGTAGACATTTATTGGCTCCACAGAACACCAAAGTGCAAAACATCCATAACAAAGCTTATATTCAAGGAAAGTTTGATAATCTAATCAGCTTCGCACCATTGCGGTCAAAAACCTTTTGCCCTTCCGGGTCAAAACGCCTACCTACCACAGTAGGAAGGCTACCTATATAGTTCAATAACAGTAAATCTCGCAGCGCCACTCAGTGGTCAAAATGAGAATAAAACACAACCTTCATTAAACATTTTGGCTCCTACAGTACTTGTAGACAGTCCTGCAATGTTTACTCTACTGCTCATTGCCTCAGTCCCTGTACAGTCTCATTTGACACAATATTTGTAAATCAGCTGTGCCCCTTTTTGGAAAGCAGTCGATGCCCCACACAGTCAAAAACTTTATATTGTCCATTGGCTTCTTAATAAATTACTTCAAATGGGCCCCGTCAGTTCATTTTACAACATTACATGATGTTTCTCTGCACCTCGTAATTTATGTGTTTCAATGAGTGGAAATGCTAGTAAACATATTTAAAAGAATTAGATATGAAGTTTGCTATTAAAGACTTACTTTTAATAATGGATGCATGTAAAATTTGATTATACAGCATCTTTGCAGAGGCTGCTTTTACGGCCTAAAAAATCCCCAAAGTGATGTATAAACTAACATGTTGCATGTAATGTAATATTTCATTTCTTTCTGTCTTACAGGGTTTCTTGCAGATAACACTGTCCTTCTCCATTATGCACAAGGCCCTCTTTAACTTTTTATCCCTCACACATACAGAAATGGCAGCAGATAAATATTAAAACTTTGCAGTGTTTTTTTTTTTCAGAAGATGCAACTTTGTTTTAATTATAAGCTTATAATTAATATTTTGACTTTCCAGCAACCCATATATTGTATACAGAACCAGTAATGAAAACAATAGTTAAAAATAGTCTTTTTTCGTATTGATAAAGCATTGTGTTCTCTTTTTTAAGCCTTACAAACTTTACTTGGTGTCTTCTTAATGGTTTTATCACAAAATGATATTTTTCATGATGCTATTGTCAAATGTATATTTCTGCATTTGTATGTAGCAGGTGTTTCTTCCATTGTTCAGACAAGTAATGTTTATTTGGTGCTGTAATGATGTTTATAAATTTTTATGGAGTTTTATAGACGATGTGACACACTTGACATGCATGACTTCATGGTGTTTTTCTGTCATATGTTTGGTATTATTTTTGATTAGTTTGAAACATTTACATGTGTTGTTAGTTTAAGTTTTTAAGAAAATGCATTTGTTTCCAGTGTTCTCTGAAAGACATACACTATATGTACTGTATTGTTTTTGTTATTAGTTAACATTCACAATTATAATTATCATTAACAATTTTAATTTGCTTTGCATTTACTCACAATAAAAGTGTTACAGTTAAAAAAATGTACAATGTTGTTCTTAATAATTGCTTGCCTTTTAGTATATATATATATATATATATATATATATATATTTTTTTTTTTTTTTTTTTTTTTTTTTAAGAGAAGACAATAAAATATTTTGTGAAGGTTTGTAAGATTTTGCATGTGGTTTGTAAAAATATTGTTTGGCACACAGACACACACACGTTTTTGTGAATTGTGGGGACTTTCCATAGACTTCTATAGATTTTATACTGACCAAACGATATTGTCTATCCCCTAACCCAAGCCTAACCCTAAACCTAGCCCTCACAAAAAAAACATGTTTGCATCGTTACTGTTGTGGCAAACTGTTGGTTGCTCTTGCTCCGCCCCTTCTAACTAGAGTGCACTAGCCAGAATGCACTAGAATTCACCAGTGAGAGAGCACCAGGTGAAGTTAGTATATTAATTAGCAGGGTAGAGCAGACTTCATGCAGAGCAGCAATGGCTTCTTGAACAAACTGATTCCTTTTGTGCAGGGTTAAGCAATTCACTACAACAAAATGAAGCAGCAGCCGGTGAGCTTTAATATATATTTTTTGTACTTGGGTTGTTTTGTTGAATTGTGTTATATTTGAATATGATGGGGTTTTGTATTTGTTGGTTGGTTGGTTAGTAAATTGGGTCTGGTTTCTATATCGAAACTATTTTCAGAGTAAAAGCTCTAAATATAAATGTTTAAAATCATTGATCATTAAATTATTCATTAAAAGCAGTGTATTTTATAAAAAAAATGGATTTAAATGTTTAATTATCTGTTGTTCATTTATATGATATTCTTCATGGTAATTGAAAAGAACACATTGTGTATAAGCTCTGCTTTGTATTTTTATTTGTGCTCTTACAGTGGTGTTTGTATTTGTATTTAAAGGTTTTCACCTGCTTGACCTAATAATTGATTGATCACTGCATCAAAGTATTTTGAAATTAAAGAAGATAAAATGGTCAATGAGTGGAGTCCGGTCTAATTCTTGTAGTGAGCTGTCTCATCAAGTGGGAGAGATGAACTCTGCACAAATTTTGTAATCCACTTGACAGTTACACTTTCAGATAAACATCATTTACTATTTTTAATCATTTTTTAACATTTAACATTATATGAAGGACTTTGAGTTACACACCTTAAGTTATATTTTACTATAATTAATTGTATAACTATAATTATTAACATAATTAATACATTTTTGTAATTAACTTCTTATTCTATTTATTTATTTTATTATTTATTCTTCATAGTGGCAAAAACAAGCTTGGTGACAGAGGATGCAGTGCAGTAGTTTGGGCACTATGTTTGACATTTCAGTAAATGCTGGGAAATGCTTACAAAACTATACTTTTCATTATGCTTTATTTATTTACTCTTTATTCTTAGAGTTAAAATGGTAAAGAATTACAGAAACACAATAGTGAATATATTTATAACTTTAAAACACAATGTAAATTACAATGTAAATGTTAGAAGCACATTTGATTAGTAAATGATCTTGTCTATGGTCAAAATAAATAAATAAATAAATGTTATTTATTGAAATTAATTAGATAAAACTATGGGTTAAAGCTGGAATACAGCAAATCAATATTGCCCGATTTTTGTCAAAACTGTACATTACTGTAGGTGTAGACGTTAATAAAACACAATCTAACAGGTAGCTAATTTAATTATGGTTAACCGAGTCTGGCCGCGCACAGGAGGAAATGTCCCAGATGTGAATTACTACTAATTCCGACGGACCAAACAACGACCAATTTTCAACGTCGGCTAAAAGAAGTCCATGACAAGCCGACTTGATTTTGTCACGAATCTGGTCGGTGTTCTGCGGACCGCTCACCACCAGATGCCGCTCTCGTTCAATTTTTACACACAGACTGTTGCACTACACCCCGGACTGCATCTCCCACTATCCACCACGCTGATGGCGCCATACACCTGTGGCCAATCAGCAACCCCATAAAAGCCCCAGACTTTCACTCGGCAAGCACCGAGTATTGTGGAGTGTTATGTGGAGTTTAGTTTCAGTTGCATTTAGCGCTCACCTAGTGCTAGCACTGTTTCCCAAGTTTCCGAGTTCCTAGTTTCCTGTGTTCCTTTGTATTCTGAGTTCCTAGTTTCCCGTGTTTAGTATTCTCGCCTGACCATCTCGTTTCGTCTGTCTAGCCGCCTGCCTTTCTGGACTCATGCTCGTCATAAGGATTATTCTTCAGTCATACGTTATGGACTATGTTCGCCGTTGATCGACCCACGCCTGCCTCACGGACTTCTCTTGTGCCTCTCTCCGTTGTACCTGTTTGTTATTGTTCTGACCCTGCCTGTCTGACCATGTCTTTGCCTCGTCCATCAAATAAAAGCGTGCATATGGATCCCCTCGCCTCTCGTCTCCCTCTCCACGTTACAGATTTAGCCCAAAAAACGACGTCCAAGTGACGTCTGGTGCTGGGTGGGTAATAATTGTGTGCTTATGTGTTTAACCTAAACTACATGTAACGTTAATGTAGACCTACATACCGGTAGGCATCTAAATATGATTTTATAATTTGATGCTATATTAACCTACATAATGAACTGCAATAAACTGCATTTTGGTATTTTATAATGTCTAGTCATACTTCTGTGGATATTTTGGTTAAAGTAACTCAAAAGTAACTTAAAAGTAGTGTAACACATTACAATTCAGAGACAGTAATATTGTAATGTAACTAATTACTTTCGAAAGACAGTAACTAGTAATATATAATGTATTGCATTTTGGAAGTAACTTGCCCAACACTGCAAATATCACAGGAAATCAACAATAGCTAAACCATATTGTTAATTAAAAGCTTGCTTAAAAGCAAATTCCAGAGCCTTGGAGCCACAACAACAAAAAAGTTCAATCGCCTCTTGTTTTTAGACTGTTCTAGGAATAATTAAGAGGTTTTGGTCAGAAGGCCTCAGAGAACAGCCAGGGGAGTGTGCATTTATTAGATCCTGGATGTAAGCGGATGCCTGAGTTGATTCCTGTTCTGTCAATTTTTCATCATCAGTTAGGAACCTAGGTGTGCGAAACGTTAATTCATGCGTTTATGACCTCAAGATTAGATTATTGTAATGCTTTATTGGGTGGTTGTTCTGCACACTTAATAAACAAACTCCAGCTGGTCCAAAATGCAGCAGCTAGAGTTCTTACTAGAACCAGAAAGTATGACCATATTAGCCCGGTTCTGTCAACACTGACCCAACAACAAAGACCCATCTCTTTAACCTGGCTTTCACATAACACACTAACACATTTCACAACACAAGATCCAGTCTGTATCCAGATCAGATGGTCACTGCAGTCCCCCGGATCCAGTCCATACCCAGCCCAGACGGTGGATCAGCACCTAGAGACGACCTCTACAGCACTGAATGTCAGTGGAGACCACATCAACTAGATAAGCCCTAGAGACGGACCATCAGTGAAGACCTTGTCATCTAGATGGCCATCGGCACAAGACCACAGGAACCAGATGAGTCCTCTGAAATCTGACTTTGCTGCAACATGGAACTTTTGTGTAGTTGACACACTATTTTCCTATTTAATATTGTAAAGTGGTTTTGACACAATTTGTATTGTTACAAGTGCTGTATAAATAAACCTGACCTGACTTGACTTGACCCTTGAGCAAGGCACCAAACCCCCAACTGCCCCCTGAGCGCCACAGCAATATGGCTGCCCACTGCTCCAGGTGTGTGTTCACAGTGTGTGTGTGTGTGTGTGTGTGTGCAGAAGCATACCTACATGAAGTGGGGGCCCCAGGCAAAATTAATCAGTGAGGCCCTTCTTTTTTTTTTAAAAAAATACATATTTGTTACTTAGTCATATAATTATACAACATATGAAATGTGGACAAAACACATCTAACAGCATATAATGCACAAAACCTGTGCCCATCAACCACCAGACTTCCATGACTGACTGATGAAATAACACAGAGAGTACCTTTCGATTTTAAAATCCATCCTTGTTAGCAGATATTGGTCAGTGAATTCTCATTATTTATTTTATTATTTACCCTAATAGTTATTTGAATTACATGCTAAATAAGTACTTATTGAACTTTCCTATCAGCAAGTGAATGAGTTGCGGCAAAGCTCATGAAAAGAATGTTTTGTTTAGCAGTGTATTGGCAGTCTGTGCGATTCTCTTCGCAAAACACAAACTGTATCTTTTGTGGAGCCTAATGAATTCAGGCACAATATCGAACAGAGAAATATATATTTTTCATTTTTAATCAGTTAGGCAGTAAAAAATGGGAATGTTAAAATATTTAAGGCACAGTTGTTGCATAACAACAATGATGAATAAAATGTGTTATATTTGGCTAGTGGAATAGAGTGTGGGCAGAAACTTGGTGCCTACAGTATATGCTTACAGTTGTCCTGTTTCCTCTTTTATTCCTCTTTTTTTGCTTCAGGCTGCCTGTCATTATGTTTAACGTGTATGTTTATATGTGTCTGCAAATCTTTTCAGTTCATTCCTAAATTGTGCAAACTCAGCTTCCATATGAATGGATTAAAAACGCTTGTGTCCCGCGTTCTGCTCCGCTCCAGATCATGCATTTTTTTTAATCTACAGCATCGCGAGGACACGCTGCACCTGTTTGCGCAAAAACATAAATATGCCTTATTGCCTAAATGTGATTGTATGCGCAGCGTATAGGTCCTAAAACGTATAAAATAAAGTTATTTAGGCTACAGAAAGCGAGCAACGAGCGCTCCCTAAGCTGTCATTCACTTCATCTGCAGCACGAATCCAATAATGCGCAACGCCGAGAATCGGAAGGTTCTGCCATTATTATTGAATTTACTTAGTTCTAGTTATGCGCGTTTGTCTGCGGGAAAGTAACCAAAACATGATCGTTACAGTATCATGATTATAGTTAAATAAGATAAAATATCCAATATAAACGAATTACATTCATTTTCGAATTAAATATTATAACACATTTACTGCTTTTAATTATAATTATGTAAGTGCAACTTGTGTAGATTTGTGGAGTAAAAATGCCTGACTGCTTGTATACTTTTACCACCTAATCAAGTTTAGCATGCTTTTCGCTTCATAAGGTTAAATTAGAGGTAAAGGTAAAGTCGTTTTTTGTAAAACTGAAACTGAAACTAAACTATATAAAAACGAAATAGATATGTGCTCACAAAATAAAAACTAAACTAAACTAAAACTAACACAATTATTAATGAAACTATTAAGAACAAAACTAACTTTTATTGCAAATTTCAAAACGATATTAAAAATATCGAAAGTATAGGTTTCTATGTAAGTACTGGCACTTCTGATTGGTCTGAGGCTGGAATTTAGCGAGTTTGAAGTAACAGTATTTGATGGACATGTACTATGTGTCAGGAGCATTCACTCAGTATCATCTCATTTTTGACCGAGATGGCTTTTAGCTGGTTTTGCATCTGAACTCTTCAACTGTTTTTGGACTATACACCTTTTTAATCTATATTATTTTTACATTTACATATTTAAAAAAGGTGTGCATAATACACTCTTCAAAATAAAAATGCTTTGCAGTGCTATAGAAGATCCTTTTTTCAAAAGGGTTCCATAAAGAACCTTTAACATCTGAAGAACCTTTCTGTTTCACAAAAATTTATTATATAAATTTTCCCCAAACAGGTTAACAAACAATACATTTATATGATTTTTGTTGTGATTAAAAAATGGGCATTGAGAACATGCTGAGTGCTCATCACCATCATGCATATATTGCTCATTCTGTGCTGATGTTAAGTCAGAAGTTGACATGAAAAACACATGAAAGATTAACATACAGCCTATATAAAGTTAACATACAGTCTATATAGTGACCCACAGACAGATATTTTCCATCCATTTTTAGTTTAATACAGATATGTTTGTTTGTTTGTTGGAAGAATTATGATCACATATCCCATCCCAGATAGCAACATAATGTCGGCCCAGATCCGGCCCACATCTGGCAGATGTGGCATGATGATCTGGCCCACATGCAGCGTGAAATGATGGCACTTGTGTGGACCGCTCCTGTTTGCCAGATCTCGGCCAACAGCAGGCCACAGCAATGCCACATGTCAGCCAAGAGCCACAACCTTAGATGAAATCAGCAGAAGATAAAAGACATTCAATCTCTGAAGATCTCAGAGGAGGAGATTTAAACAACTCCACAAACAGCATCACCAGCTTCACGCATTTCTGACCAGATTGACTTTACAGAAGTTATTTTTTGCAAATTAACAGGCTTAAATCTACTCTACCGTAATAGTGGTTAGTGTTTCCATTAATTGGGTTTGTAACGCTTTATTTTAATATAAGTGTATATTTGTATGTTGCTATGATGGTGTGTTTGTAAAAACACTTCAGCAGTAACAGATAAAAACAAGATGAAATCAGGTGTTGACAAAACTATTGAAAGTTGTATGAATGAATTAGCCTGATTCACTGTCATTTGGCGTTTCCAATTACGTTGCGGAAATAATTCATTTGCAGTACGAAACTGTCTGTAGTCTTGCAAAACCAGTTTAAATAAAAATCCGGGAAGCCATCATAAATCAACACGTGAACCTCAACAATGGTGACAATAGAAAGTGCAAAGTTGCAATGCATGCTGGGAACCACAGTACAAAACTCCCAGCATGCATCACAGCATGAATAAATTATGCAGCCTTTTGTGATGTCCAGAATTGATACGATTATCTGATTGTTTTGTCACCATTGTTGAGATTCATATGGCTGTCAACCCTATGCAAAATTTTGTCCTTTGTTTAAACAAATTTCCAATACTAATTACTTCAAAAATAATTTTGCAACTCATGTAGCAAAAATGCAGGTTTTACAATGTGAGAGCATTGAACTACACAACAACTACATTCAAATGTTTTCAGTGAATCAGGCAGTTATGTGATAATATTTAATCACACTTTCACAACAGCCAAATAAAACGTGCTTAAAAGTAAGTGTTATGGTGAATGTCCAACGGAAGCCCGGTCAAAGTACCACAATTTCTCAGGTTATCGTACCTGATGGAGTTTCAGAAGAATACATCCAGACAGCCTTCCGTGAGAGCTTCTTGCGCCAAGCTCGGATTACTATTGATTTTGAAACCCTAAATCAGTGTTAGAGACATAGGTTGGAAATGTGCAAATGTGACCCTGGACCACAAAACCAGTCTTAAGTCGCTGGGGTATATTTGTAGCAATAGCCAAAAATACACTGTATGGGTCAAAATTATTGATTTTTGTTTTATGCTAATAATCATTAAGTGAAGATTATGTTCCATGAAGATATTTTGTAAAATGTATAGCAACAATTCATAAAATAAATACATTAAATAAATTTTAAATAAATACATGCACTACATGTTTTTGTTTGTTAGTTTGTTTAAGAGTAAAGTGCAGCACTGTGTTGATTTACATGTAAGCAGATCATTATCTGCTGGTGTTTGCAACATCTCAGAGCAGCTCTGTTTACAGTAAACACTGTATTTGAGAATGCAGCATGTGCCACCAATTTCACCAGAATTTGCAGTGAAACAACGATTTCCAGCACAAAAGCCCTCTAAAAAGGCAATTCAGCTTGCAAACAAAAAGCCCAATATAAGTGATCAGAGTAGTTTGCACCACAAGCTACTTTTGGGTTGATAATGATACAGGTATCTCACTCACCACAACAGCCAATAAGGTGTCATTTATTGATACAACTGTACACTACAAATAAATTACTATTATTACTATTATTGTTATTATTATTATTATTATTAATACTACTAATGCATTGTTCTAAATATAAGACATTGGAGTAAGACACTGTTTTTTTTGTTTTGTTTTGTTGTTGTTCATCTTATACAGTGTTTATATAGATGTGAACAAGTTAAATTCAATACTTTTTCTAACCTCTTCAGCTCTGCACCCATTACAGAACACATTACAGAGAATAATTATCAAAATAACAAATAATAATTAAGACAATGGAAATTACTTCTGTAAACAAACAAACATTTACATCACCTTTCTGCTCCGATTACTACTTCTGTGTGCAAGAAGTGGCCATAAACTTTATATCAGCTATCTTTAAAATGAGACATGCTTACTTTTCTGTAAGCTTGCACGACTACATGGCATCCTAATATGTTTCAGATGCATCGATCAATGTATACAATGCAGTTAAATGATGCGTTTTCTAGTTTTGCCTTAACACGTTTGTTTTGACGGCCGATTACTTCATCATGTGTGTCTGAAAAGCTCCCAATCAGATCTGTCCAAAGAGACATTGATCAAATTCCTAGGACAAACTTGATTTGTGCCTTTCCAAACACGAGAGAGGAGGGCGCACTGGACGCGAAACTGGCAGCACCCACTAGCACTCTCGCATTGTGCTCAATAGAGTTAACTTGGATTATGGATTATGAACAAATACAAAAATAATTATGAATTATTCCACCCATGTGTTAAAATCGTATGAGTTTTGTGTAAAATCAGTCATTTTTTTTTATCCATTTAGCCCAATGTACAGTGAGGGGAAAAAATCCCCTGCTGATTTTGTACGTTTGTCCACTGACAAAGAAATGATCAGTCTATAATTTTAATGGTAGGCTTATTGGAATGGTGAGAGACAGAATAATAACAAAAAAAAAAGTTATAAATTGATTGATTGCATTTTATTGGGTGAAATAAGTATTTGACGAGTTCAGATGCAAAACCAGCTAAAAGCCATCTCGGTCAAAAATGAGATAATGATACTGAGTGAATGCTCCTGAAACATAGTATACGTCCATCAAATACTTTTACTTCAAACTCGCTAAATTACAGCCTCAGACCAATCAGAAGTGCCAGTACTTACTTGCTTGTTACCTGTATAAAAGACACCTGTCCACAGAAGCAATCAAGCAATCAATCAATCAATCAATCAATCAATCAGATTCCAAACTCTCCACCATGGCCAAGACGAAAGACCTGTCCATGGATGTCAAGGACAAGATTGTAGACCTGCACAAGGCTGGAATGGGCTACAAGGCCATCGCCAAGCAGCTTGGTGAGAAGGTGACAACAGATTATTCACAAATGGAAAAATCACAAAATAACTGTCAATCTCCCTCGGCCTGTTACAGTTACACTGCTGTAGACAAGAGAGAAGAATCAACACAGCCCAGAAAATCACTGACTGCTCACTCCACTCTCTGGAAACCGTCACTCACTCCCACAATCTCTCAAAGGCCAAGAACATCATCAATGACACACGTCACACCCAGGACAGCACGAGTTCAATCTGCTGACTTCAGTCAGACAATACAGATCCTTAAGAACAAGGAGCACTTGTTTACAGGACAGTTTCTGCTCTGTTACTGTCAGGACTTTAAACTCACAAATGCACTAATGTACTGAGGCAGACGTTAATGTTAAAATAATATGTCTAGTCATGTTATTCAACTGCAGCCTCTTAATTTATTCCAATCTTTTTTTTCTTTTTTTCTGTCTGTAATGTGCAACATGATCACATGGTCACTTTAATAATCAGGATTTTATCAAATCCATTACATGTGACGTCAATGTGCAAGACTATACTGTATCTGGTCACTAATCACTACCGCTACCTATTACATTTTAATTTGTGCTTTTTGTATACTTTCTATTTCATATCAGTATAGAGGTCAATGTGCAGTGCTGTCAATACTCACTGTACTCAGATTACTCATTGTGCAATTTTATGATTCAGTCACTTCTTGTATTTTCTTTTATAATTGTACTGTACATCCTAAAGCCTTATTTATTGTCTGTGGTTATGCTGTATTATATGTTTGTTTTCTAACAGGAGTAAGAAGCAGTGCTCCTAGTTTGATTAGATGCAGAAAAATACAATGACAATAAAGGCATTCACTTCAGTTCAATTCAAAAGTTTTGTTGAGACATTTTTTTTTAAACAGAACGCCCAACTTTCCATAAGCAAATACAATTAATAAAAGTTGTTGATAAAATATAAAAAGTAAAGATTATTTATTACAATTATGGGTATCATTAAGGTTTAAACTGTATTACCATTCTTACGATACTGAACATCAGTCCAGTTCTTGAACATGACAGTATATCTGTGTTCCTAAATACATCATAGGTGGAAGAATAGTCTTTAAAAAAATAATAATAAAAAAAAAAAAAATAAATCTCAGCTCTCTTACAGTGCTACAGCCTTTTCTTCAGCTTCCTGAACAAGAACAGTTTGTAAAAGATTTCTACTTTCCTGCATGAAAGACTATGCAATCTACAATTGATGAATATGCATTAAGACATTTGAACATTATATGAAACTCATAAGAAAGCATAATTATATCTTTATATCATGAAGCAAAATTAAATACAAGAATAAAACTTTTGACATTGTTCTTTGGGGAGGAACTCCATCTTTGAGTTAATTTGAATCTCACAGTTGAATTTGCTGGTTTTGAAGATAAGGATGAACTTTATTCACTGAGAAACTTTAGATAATGTTTCTTTGTCATGTATTTTGTAGTGACAGATTAATCCATATTATATTTTATTGCTTGATGCATTATTGTGTCGCATTTGGTGAGGAAGTGGCATCACACCAGAAAGTCCTGGATCTGAAGACTTCTTACTGAAGATCTACTTACTGTGTTCATTTTCTATATGACTGTGTAGAGAACATGAATGAGTGAAACGCTTCCCACATTCAGTGCAGTGATATGGTTTCTCTCCAGTGTGGACCCTCTCGTGTCTTTTCAGGTCTCCTGACTGATTCATTTTCAGTAACTCATAAAAAGCAGAGAAATGTGGACATACAAATGAACACTAACAATATATAGTAGATAATTGTCATACAATATTCTGGTCATTTTAATGCATTTTTATAAATTATACGTCCCTGATATTTTTCCATAAATGAAGTAAATTGATATTCAAATTATTATTTTTAAAACATTATAGGCAAAAACTTTCTTTGTCGCCTTTTTCCCTAACACGTTTTCGAAATAATAAGAAATTATATATCAGTTTAAAACTTAAAATCTCAAAATTCATCCTTTTGAAAGGCATTTTAAATTTGCATTACCATGGAAAATGTACATTAACATCATATTACAAAATGTTTTCATTCATGAATTATACAAATTTAAGTCTGGATAATGCATTTTTATGACTGTTCAAAAATAGGAGTGACAGTTAAAGGGTTGATTTCATCACCACCTGTAATGAAATCAGTTTTGAGTGGCAATTTACAGGATATCTGGTATCAGTACTGAGGATATTTGTTGTTTACAAATCTGCAAATAAAATAGCAGCAGCAGTAATATTACATTATTTATATTGTCCTGTGAAAACGATCTACAGTAAGTGACATGTTTCTTCTTCTTTTTCTTCTTATTATTATTATTATTTTGCAGATGAGCTCCTCCCATTCTGCATTTCACATTAAATGAAGTTCCTCCCACTAGAATCCTATCATCAATGAAGCTCTGCCCACATGGATTCAGCAATAAATGCTGGAATATTCCCATCAGTTTACAAGTGAAGACGAGCATCAAATCATCAGGAAGAGCTGAAATCTGCAAAGACTGAGTTTATTAAAGAGACCAGAGAGAAGATGAGAGATCCAGAACCCTGCATCAAACACACTGAAGATACTGAAAAACAAACAGGTTGGTGTCTATTTTTCTTTCTTTATTAACAGTGCTGATGGTTATGAAGCTTCATGAAGATTTAGATTTGCTGTAATAGGAAAAAATCTTTAGTGCTCTGCAGTAATATATATAATAAAAATATATAATAAAAAGCCACTGCACCTACACCCATCACCACCTGTAAGCTCTTTCACTGTATCTATGCTGTCCGAAGAAGTATCTACTTTGCTTTGAAGAAGTTAAGCTGCGTTCACACTACCCAGGGGCTCCGGAAATCGCCAGCTCTCTATTGAAATGAATGGGATTGCGTTGCTTTCGTTGCCTGTCGCTTGTAGTGTCGGATATGGGGCTTAAGACAGCTAGCTAACAAATGCACACGAAGCAGTTTATTCTTTCCAGAATATTTGCTTCCTTTTCATTTCATAATACAATAAAGAAGAAATGAAATTACAAAATGTGCTTTCATTCCTTTGATATAAATATATGAATGCGTACAGTCTGTGTATACTGTACATATGGAAAATTTGCTCCCATTGTCATATTATATATCGAACCTTTAGAAGTAATTAAAAGTGATTAAAACAGTAACTTTCAACACTTGAAAACGTTGCAGCCTGTTCATTATCAGAATAAAAAACAGTCAGCCAATGTTTGAGGATGTTTTTACGCAGGTTAAGTACAAAGCCTGGTTTACTAATACATAATAGTTTAGCATTCAAATACAGCGCGAATATGGACACATTTAATTGGATTCATGTTGAAAGAGAGGTAGGCTGCGTGAGAACAACGCATTTGCTTTCAGTTTCGCTTTAATTTAGCCTAATTCGTTCTGGCTTTTTTTTTTGTTGTTGTTCGGAAAACCGTATGAAATAGCCTAGGCTAGGTGTTGTGTTTATTGTTTCTACATTATAACATTTCGCTTTATTTACCGGCGTTATTTATAAATGCAATAATTTATGTGTTTAGCTTAAACTACAAGTAAGGTTAATGCCCAGCAAGCAATTTTTGGTCTAAAAAATGTCTATTAGCCGTTGAAACACAGCCCAGACGTCTAGGCTAAAATAAGGTTGTCATTGGGCTGTCAGTGAAAATTTAATAGACGTCTAAATATAGACCTAGAACAGACTAGACATAATTTAGACCACTATTAAACGAATACATCTGAATGTCTAATAGACATTGAATCTGCGTCTAGGCTAAAACAAGACTGAATTTGGGCTGTCAGTGAAAATCTAATAGATGTCTAACCATAGCCCAATAATAGACTAGTCATCAAACAGACTGCTAATGAACACCTACATATAAACATCTAAAACACAACAAAATGGCCATCCATCCAAACAAACTACATATACAGCTTTTATTAAGAAAAATAACATTAACAACTTAAGACAATACAAAATTATACAAATGCAAAACAATTAATGACAAAATAAAATATAAATGCATTTTATAACACTCAAATATAAATATTATGATAAAAATATGGAATTTCACAACTTAAGATAATAATAATAATAATAATAATAATAATAATAATAATATATTAAATACCTTATGATATTGTAAGAGGGGCTGTGACTCATCAGAGTAATCTCCAATCTCTTGTAAATGGGTCCACGCGAATGATAGCAGACACTGACCACAAATATGAACTGATTTCTGCCTTTTATTTATCAACGCTC
>NW_026129527.1:0-8984 GCF_022985175.1 Labeo rohita | reverse complement strand
GTTTATTTACTGATTTATTTATTTCACATTTAAGCATTTGTAAGTGAAGGGGTTGTCCTCTAAATTCTGAATTCTATCTTTGAGGAGACAAGAGCCTACATACAAAAACAAATAAAAAGTATTGCCTCTTTGTAGATCATAATATATTTTAAAAAAATGGTGTCAACACAAAGAGCACATCAGTTTAAAATGCTTATTCAGTAACACTGCACTCACATATGTGCTAATTCACACATTTTATGCATTTCATAGCCACACAGGACACTTTAAATCTATGCATGAACATAAACAGATTAATATTTTATCATAAATCTGTTCATATCCATGTTTAAAATCTTCCATGTGGCTCATACATAGGCTCAATATGATTTATTTATCAGTGTCTGTAAGTAATTTTAACCATGTAAAGAGACTATGACAAATTTGTTCTGCCAAAGATAAAGGACAGAGTAATAACGTTATAAATAAAATCTCATCAGCAAAACTTGATAATGGTTTGCAATAATTCCCTAACAGATCACAAGACATTCACTGGCAGTATTATCACTCCAAACATCGAAACAATTATTTACATGAACATGCAAAAACACAAAATTAAATTCCTTCACGTCTGAATGAATTTTAAAATGTTTTCCTCACATGCTATTTTGAGTCTTTCTTTAGTTTAGCAAACCCAGAAAGGAGCGCTGTACACGATTAAAACGACGTCGTATGTTGTTGCATAAACATACTGTGCAAAAAGTGTTTTTTACAGTTATGTAAATGTGTGAAATACCGTCAACTCTTCATCTCTAGAATACTCGACGCTGAGTGAACGCGCGCCAGTGATGACGTCATCGCCGCGAGCCGTGAACGTCAGAAAAGCGCCAAATTATATTTAAAATGACAAATCAACTATTAAAAAACACATCAAACACAAACAGGTATACTAATGTAGACAAACAGTCTACATTAGTCTAAATACGCCTCATTCGATCGCAGTCATGTGTGGAATAAAATATTGTTTATTAAGTACACAAGCTTTATTCAGAAATGTAAAACTGAAAGCACAGCATCAAACATAACAAAAATAATACTTAATGGTTTTTCAGATATTAAAATTTAAATTAAAAAATTACCTGATGCAAATACAATCAGCAGACAAAAAAAAAAGGGTCATATTTAATCAATAATTACACAAAGTATGGATGGGATTGCTATCATTAAGGTTTTAATGGCATACACTGTAAATAATATTGGTTGTTTTCACAGTATATTACTTTATTTTTAACAGTTCCCTGCTGTACAATTTGCATACATAATGTTTCTGTGAATGTTTCTGTTGTATACATTGCATACAGTATGTTACTGTTGATTTTCAGTGCATTCAGGGTAAATTAGTCTACTGTAGACAGTGAAAAACAACCACACAACTCAACGGCTCTGTAAGAGACTAGTCTTGAAAACAAAAGTCGTTAGGGTATGTTAACAAGTTAAAAATGAATCTTGGTGTTTCTTAAAATTATTACAGCCTCTTCTTCAGCTTTCTAAACAAGAAAAGTGTAAGGATCCATCCACTGGCCCAAATGCGGAGTCCAGTTGTCTGGTTGAAGGTTTAATGCGTGTTCGGTCTTTTCACAGCGCATCTGCAAAGTTCGCTTAATTTATCAGGATTTAGTTTCACTTTTAATCTAGCTCCATGTTTAATCTGACTCCAATTTCATATGATCGTTAGAATTTAGGTGTTTACTCTAATTTAGGCTGACCACAAATATCAATGTGTATTACTTCAGATACTTGATTATTCTGTAAATCCCCTACTTTCAATTATTCGTTTATTAAGGACCTAATATCGCTTTGCAATTCACTTGGCCAACAGTGAACGCATGGCACAAGCTCGCCAGTTCTGGGCTTACTCAGAGGTTGAGGGGTGGTTATGATACATTTTATGCAGACTGCACCCTGCAGTCCTCACCATAAAGTGTATTTTTCTATAATCACGAGAACTACAACGTGTTAAGCCAGTGACAGTCAGAAAACGGAAGCCCTTAATGGTGTTCCCCATGGTCCAACCATTGGTACTTCGGTGTGACCATCCTGGACGCAGACTTTGTGAAAAATATCAGACTACACTTTAATCTACTAGAAATAATGATTTCAGAAGAGATCAGACTGAATTAAATATAACAATTTATTTGTCAGGTAAGATGTATCACGCCAATTACACAATTAAACAATGAAAGTCCAATTCAGAATTAAATTTAGTTCCAATTCAAATAAATACATAACATCATTTACTCAAAGATAAATCTAAGAGTGAGAGATGCATACCTGACCGCTTAGAGATACACAGCAGCGTGTGAGAGATTTAGAGCCAAAGCTCCAGAGACTCTCACACACAGTGTGTGGTTCTTCTGAATACAGAATCCCCCCGTAATGTTTTGTCACTTCGCTTATATACCCAGACCAAAACAAACAAATCTTCTAATCAGTTGTAAACACATAAAAAACCTTTTGGTTTGTCAGGAGATCTCGTGACCCAGGGTCACACCTTGCTGGGATTCTCACCTGACCCTAAGGGGAAAACACACCCCTCAGCAGCAAAACAAAAGAGTAAGTAAACTACAATTGATAAATATGCAATATAAAATATTTGAACATTATACACTCTTAACAGTAAAGGTGCTTCAATATGCCATAGAAGAACATTTTTAGTCTACATGGATACATAAAGAACCAGAGATGATCTGAATCTCACAGTTGAATCTGCTGGTTTTGAAGATGAAGATGAACTTTATTCACTGGGAAAACTGTAGATAATATTTCACTTGTAGTCGCTTGTAGTCACTATGTAGTGTATTTTGTGAGGACCTGAAAGTCCTGGATCTGAAGACTTCTCACTGACTACTTACTGTGCTTGTTTTCTGTATGACTGTGTAGAGAACGTAAATGTTTGAAACGCTTCCCACAATCAGTGCAGTGATACGGTTTCTCTCCAGTGTGGACCCTCTCATGTATTTTAAGGTCTCTTGACTGATTGAATCTCTTGTCACAGTGTAAACACTTGTAAGGTTTCTCTCCAGTGTGGATCCTTTCATGTATTTTAAGGCTTCCTGAATGATTGAATCTCTTGTCACAGTGTGAACACTTATAAGGTTTTTCTCCAGTGTGAATCATCTCATGCAGTTTTAAACAGTATGCTTTAGTAAAAGTTTTTCCACACTCAAAGCACATATAGTCTCTCACACCAGTATGCATTTTTTGATGTACTTTCAAATATTGTGGTTGTGAAAAACTCTTTTCACACAAATGACATGAATGTGGCTTCTCTTTTGTATGAACTCTCATGTGCTGCTTCAGTTGTGAAGCTCTCAAAAACATTTTGTCGCATTGATCACATGCATGCAGTTTCTCTCTAGTGTGGATATTTATGTGTGCTATAAGATGTGCATATCGCGCAAAACTCTTCCCACAGTGATCACAAGTAAATGGTTTCTCTCCAGTATGAACTCTCACATGTGCTGTTAGTAGTATTTTTAGTCTGAAACTCTTCCCGCATAAATCACAAGTGAACGGTTTCTCTCCTGTATGAACTCTCGTGTGAATCTCAAGATGACTCTTGTATGGGAAACTCTTTCCACACTGAGTGCAGGTTAAAGATTTCTTGGCTCCTCCTTTTTTTAAATCTTTCTGTTTGAATTGAGAGCAACTCAAAGGTTTTTCTCCAGGTTTGACATGACTTTTCTCCTCAACTTCAGCCAATTCTTCATTCTCATTGATTTCTTCAATCAACTCTAAATAAAAGTAAAAATGGTTAATTTTCAGTAACTTGTAAAAAGCAGAGACATAAAAAAATTAACCCTGATATAACAATATAAAGTAGATAATTGTTATACAATATTTGGTCATTTTGCTGCATTTTTATTTTTCCATAAATGAGGTACACTGATCTTCTAATTATTATTTTTAAAACATTATAGGCAAAAATCGTAAATAATCACATATTTCTTGTGGCAGAAGCATTCGGCCAAGGCTCCATACAAGCTAGAACTGCCACTGTGTGCCATTATTCTTGATTTTTCTTACATCATAAACAAATTGCAAAACATTGACCAAATTTGATATCTTGGTTATTTGATTTTTTTTTTTTTTATTTTATTTGTTGTTGTTGTATTATAATATTAATTTTAAATAATCGTTTGTTTACCACAAAATGCATTTGGTTATCCCATTAAAAATAACATTTAAATTTGATTGTTTTGTGGTTTATCATTGGATGCTTCAGCTATATTACTGCAGAGCACTAAAGATTTTCCTATTACATCAAATCTAAATCTGCTTGAAGCTTCATAACCATCAGCACTATTAATAAAGAAAGAAAAATAGACACCAACCTGTTTGTTCTTCAGTGTGTTTGATTCTGCAGGGTTCTGGATCTCCCATCTTCTCTCTGTTCTCTTTAGTAAACTCAGACACAGATTTCAAACTGATGATTTGATGCTCGTCTTCCAGCATTTAGCATTTTAAAATAATAATAATAATAATTATTATTATTATTATTATTATTATTATTATTAAATAAACACAGAAATAAATCTACAGAATTGTAACCAACAAATACCCCCAGCTGGTCAGGGGCACCAGGCTGTTCTTTGTGTGAGCCCCCCTTAATCATTATGCTTTACTGGAAAAACGTATTTAGTGCCATACTTGGTCCACACGCAAATAGTAAGATCAACTAGTTGTTGTCCTCAAAGTTGTTCCCTACGGCTTTCACCAATTTTGAATGGACGACGCACACAACGACTCTGGTTGTTAGTTATTTTATACACCACAGCAACGATGATCGTGTCTGAGAAATACATCATTATGTATTAATATACTGGGTGACACTGCAGACACAGACATAACTAAAATAAAGAACATAAAATGAACCACTAACTCTTATTAAGGGTAAACTCACCCTGTGTGTGTTATCGATTCAACTATACAATGCTACACTAGCAGCAGCACGTGTCAGTCTCACTATACAAGACATGAAGCGCGACGATAATTATTGGACAAAGTTTTATCTGAGATGTAAACTCCTCCAAAACATTATACATCCGTTGAAATAAGCACACATAACCCTTCTACATCAGAAAAACACACATCACAGTAAACACACTTTCGTATTTTAAACAGAATGAACTGGAGAGAGGAAAAACATACGGAACCCCTTAAGGGACATGGTGGTGAAAAAAATCAGAGTGAGTGAAAAAAAAATTCAGGGTGGGAGGAAAAATATTTTTCAGATTTTTTTGCGTTCCCTCGCAAAACTTTGCGTTCTCTCGCAAAACTTTTGCGTTCTCTCGCAAAACCGGTTGGGTTCGGACAAACACTTCCTGTTTACTCAGCTCAGTATGTTCACAACGGAGCGGTTCATATAAGTTTTATACTGAACTTGAACTCAAGTGGCCTATTATAGAAATACAGTAATTTAATTGCTTATAGTTTAAGGCACGATTTGGGAAAATCCTAAAACGCTTAATGTGGATTAATGTACTAAAACAGTGACAGCGGAGGCCCAATTCGGTATTAATAAATGCTATTCATACTAATAAAAATTTTAATATTAATAGCATTACTCTCAATAAAGCAGTCATAAATGCAACTTGCTTTTCTTCCCACAGAAAACCTTTAGGATACAGAAAACGCTTAATGGAAGCTAATGGACGAATTAAGACGGTATTTGTAGTTACAGTGGTTTAAGTATAGTAACCATGGTTAATTTGTTTGCTGCTTGTTTAAAAAAAAAATTATAAGTTTTTGAAAGGAAAAATAAAACAAACAAGTCACGTAGCCTGTTAGTCCCATTTTATTCAGAAATAATACTACCAGCAGGCCTACAGCGTGTTATAATACCAACATTATAAACACACATCGCCTAGGCCATTAGTTCCATGCACTTCACAGCAAATCCTTTAAATTTAACCGTATTCAGAACAGACCAAAAACTAAAACCAAAAAACTATAACTTATTCATTTTTAATGAATACATATAATATAATGCAGTATATAATAATAGGTATAAGCTTATAGCTATAAATAAACTAAAATAAATAATTTAAAGCGAAACTGAAAGTATGGGCTCACCTATGGCTCTCCTTCAGCACAAATCCAAATGTTTCCATATTCACAATGTATTTGCAGCTAAAGCATTAAATTAACCGGGCTTTGTACGTCCCAATATCGACATGAAAAAATCATAGTGAACAAAAATGTGCCGCAGTGGATTGGACCGGTGCTCACGCTGTACGACACAGACTAATACAGACTATTTAAACTGACTAGTGTAACTTTGTATCTGTTTGGGTGATTCTGTGTATTATTTCAATAATGAACAGGCTGCGAGGCGCCGGCGCGATCAAATAGCTGATATATAAAAACTGTAAAAAAAAAAAAAAAAATATATATATATATATATATATATATATATATATATATATATATATATATATAATAAAAAACTGTCTTCCATACAGAAAATACCCTGTGCGAGTTATTGTTTTTCATGTTTAAAATAGGAGAATGCAATATCCAAACGACTGCAAATGCAACATTTATTTTATATAGCAGTTCAACAAAAAGGGTAATATTAAGTGACATTTTAAATGTAGCCTACATTTTAAACACATGATGTTTGTTATATTTAACGAATTAATAATAGTTCCAACGAAATCCGCAACAGAACTGGCGTGTCTCCAAGCAACAGCGGTGTTTCGTTTCTGAATTAATCTGCAGCTTTGAACCATTCGGAGAGTCCGTGATTAATCACCCATTCATAACTACAACCATTTGCTTAGTTATTGAATGAATGAATGAATGAATGACGGGACGCCTTGCTCATTAAGACAGTGACATGCCGCCACCTACTGGAACGTTTGAGAACCACTAGTTTAATGGATTACTTCATTAATTGCCTTTTTTTAATAAAACATAAAATGTTGGCTTTTTATATCATTGTCTTCTTATATTAAGCTAAGGTACATTGGAGAGCTTTCTGTTCATATTCGGGGCTTACCTGCTTTCTTACATTTAAAATGTATAACAAACTCTATACCGAGTTCGGCCTTTTACACTCTATTATCCCGTTAATTTTTCTTTCTGGAGGATACGCTTAACGTGCAATTTAGCGGGTTACGTTTATATACTGAGCTATTCTGGTATATAAGGTGTGTACTGAACTTGGTCCTACAGTGTTTTACATTTTAGAATGTACCAAAATCGTGCCTTGATGTATTTATATAATAGCCTACTTGAGTCCAAGTTCAGAATCAAACTCTATGAGTCGCTCAATTGCGAACGTGCAATGTAGGAACCACTACAAGCTGTAAAGTAAACAGATAGTGTTTGTCCGAACTCAACTGGTTTTGCGAGGGAACGCAAAAAAGTTTTGCGAGGGAACGCAAAGTTTTGCGAGAGAACGCAAAAGTTTTGCGAGGGAACGCAAAAAAGTTTTGCGAGGGAACGCAAAGTTTTGCGAGAGAACGCAAAAGTTTTGCGAGGGAACGCAAAAAACTTTGCGAGAGAACGCAAAAGTTTTGCGAGGGAACGCAAAAAACTTTGCGAGAGAACGCAAAATTTTGCGAGAGAACGCAAAGTTTTGCGAGGGAACGCAAATGTTTTGCGAGAGAACGCAAAAAAATCTGAAAAATATTTTTCCTCCCACCCTGAATTTTTTTTCACTCACTCTGATTTTTTTCACCACCATGTCCCTTAAGGGGCTCCGTAAAAACACGCTTACCCGCAACAGCGTTAACCATTTTCTGCTGAACTACGGTACGAAATGGATCAAATAACGTTAACGTCTGCAATGACCACTAGAAGGCACCAAAACACCATTTGATTTAGCTCATCCTTCCAATTTCATGAATTTCTACATAATGAATATCGTCAACATTAATGTTCTTTTTAACTCCGTTACACTAGCATACACACATATTGAGCCACATTGAATCCTACCGTGTTTTAGGATTCACAGTTCTTTCTTAGTCTTATTAAGTGCGCAGCCATAATCGAAGTAGGCTACTCCATCAATAGTCAAAGTCCAAACAGAGACCGATTTTTTCAACCATAATGGAGACAACTAGTCAACCTATTATAGCCAACATACGTATAACAGCCTAGATATGCTTTATAGTCTAATTTGCGTGCATCAGGGAGTCACTCTCAAACACGGAATGTTAAAATGGCTCTCGGTGGTGCTGAGCATGCATTCTACAGTAAAATACATTATTTTTATCAAACGCACTGCAGTGAATCCTTTGTTTGCGTTTAAGAAAATTAAAAAAAAAAAAAAAAAACAGTCTGGCCGATCCGAGTCCTCTGCACGCGTGGGGCCCCAGTCTAGGGAAGCCTGTGCATTAATCTGCGCCTGTCAGTATGTTGCCACCAGACCTCCTGTAAATTGCCACTTGAAGCTAAACTCACTGAAGACATCAGCATAATAAAAGAGCAGAAGAGAAACAGAAATAAAGTCTTTTCAGCAGCTCTGTTAATATTGATGAGCCTCCGACTATCAACACTCATTCAACAAAACATTCAGGATCATCAGCATATCATCTCACTTTATTCAGAGGGTTTGCTGTTAGAAACTGATTATTTAACTCTTTAACAGTTTACTTCACCATATTACAAATAAATCCTAATCTAATCATAACAAACTATACATCGTTGGCAAGGTCTAAGACTCCTAAATATATATTTTACTATATTTTTGTGTTACAAATTATGTAGGAAAACTAGTAGATTAATATGTGTCAAGAGTGAAACTTAAAAAATCTACATCATAACATGATTTCTGACCTTTGTCACAAAATACTTTCTTTGTTGCCTTTTTTCCTATCACACTTTAGAAATCATAAGAAATTATATATCACTTCAAAACTTAAAATCTCAAAATTCATCCTTTGAAAGGCATTTTAAAATCAGACATTGCATTAGCATGGAAAATGTACATCAAA
>NW_026129526.1:44457-50471 GCF_022985175.1 Labeo rohita | reverse complement strand
AAACTCTGACAAGACCAAAACAGTTAAAGCATGTAACTCGCACACGTGATATCACTGCACTTGATCGCCCTAAAGTGCAATTACTTAGGAGAGATGACTATATGGCACTGAGTCGTTACAGGGTACAAAGAAGCAGAGTAAAGTACTTTCAACGAATCATTGCAAATGGTGAGGTGTTTCACTCAGAGGATTACAGTCGCGTATTTAAACGCAATTCATTTACTGTTATGTTGAATGATGACGATCAAAATTTTTTTAGCATTAAAAGATTCTTGATTTGTCAAAATGAAAGTGAGGAGATGTGTTATGCCATTGGAAGATTCTATGAACGAGCAAAGCATAGTCTCTGTGCCTCAAATCCAAGTTACTTTGAACCAGTGTCAAAACGTCTTGGACATCTTACAGGTATTCTTGCTTCAGCAATCAGATGCAAATGTCTGATCATTCACACTGAAAAACTCAAAGTTGATTACATTTTTAGAAATGTTAATCAGTGTGAATTCCTTAAATGAGGCATCAAATGAAATTAAGAGAGGCCTAAGGTGCAATATACTTGTACAGTAAACATGTTTTTCAATGCAACATTACCTTTTGTGTCGTGTACATTATCATAATGTTGTTTGTAATAAGTGTCTTTGTCATTTAAACTGATGAATTAATGCTAAAAAGCGATGTGTACATTACAAAAGTCACAATGCGATATTATGCAATGTGGTGTATTTTTGCAAAAGGATTTTACACCAATTCATTATAAAAAATATATAAATACATAATATAATATTTAATCGCAAAAAGTCAAATATACATTACATGCATGCTGTTCTGTTTAAACAGAAAATTCTACTGTTACCATTGTTATATTGTATCCCTTAAAATGAATTGTCAAAAACTACAGTGAACTTAGCAGTTTTGTATATTGTATGCCTGACAGTTAATTTCAATCAGCTGAACCCTACATTAGTAGTGAGGTATTCTGCAATGTGACATATTGTAAAAAAATAAATAAACATGACCTGTTATCGAATTCCTGCAAAACCCTTGGCTCTGTTTTATTGTATCCAACTATTTTTTTATGTTGTCTATAAGATGCTACTGTAACTGTTAATTTTTATTTTTTTTTATTATTTATATATTTTTTACATTAAATACATTTTAAATACTTTGATCTATATCCACATTCTACTGTAAAGTTGGAAATGTATTTTTGAAATAGGAAATATATTTAGAAATATATTTTGGTTGAATTGAAATATATTTTTAATTTCAAAAATATATTTTATTGAGCATCACAGATACAACATATATTTAACATGTATTTAAAATATATTTTGGCCAGAAAAAATATATTTTTTTACCGTATGGGTTTTAACATTAACGCAATTCAGTGACTGAGTAACAGCACACTCTACTTTCAACCTGAAGCAATCAAGTTAATCATTAACCAGTTAACCAGGTAAAGGCCTCAGCTAAACCTGTAGTGCGCTCTTCCTATTCTCCAGCAGAGGGGGGTTGTAGTAACAACATCCATCCCATCACACTAAGTGACCCTCGTTTAGCATTCCTCATGTTAACATTATTATTAGGAAAACAGCCCAATATGTAAATCACATACGGTCATGATCGTATGTCTGTCGTAATATCTAGACATTAAGTGTTTCTCTAGGTTTGTTATGAATGGATCAGAAGTGTAGTAGAAGAGAGACAGGCATATTAGGAAGGATAATATGAGTGAGAGATGAGCAGTGAATCAGCTTCATTTACTGTAACTGAACACGAGCACACAAATGCAGTAAACCATCCAGTAATCACACATCTATTCTAACACAACTAAACAGGGAAATGTTCCACAGAGCATCTTTAACTAACACTAGTGATGTTACCTTCAACAAGGATGCTCCAAAGCTTGTATCAAAAAAAGACACATTTCACATTGAAGTACTGCATCAGAGCTTGATTAGTTTTAAGAAAAGCAAGTGATCTATGACGTCCGAAGCTTCATTCACCTGAAAACCATGCGCTTGTTTCAGTATCTGGTTCAAACGAAGCGAAGCCCAGTGCCGTTTCCTTTACATTATAGTACATTTTAATGTGTTAGCATTGTTTATGAATTTATTTTTTAGTAATTTATATACTGAGCTCAAAAATTAACTTTGAAGAAAAAGTCTAAGGACTGAGGCAGAGTTCAAATAAACATATCATAGATTTCATTTATAAATTTGTTTTTTTTATTTTACTTATTTTAGTAGCTAGTACACCAACATAAATAATTGACTTTGACAATGACCATTATTTATATACAATAAAATAAAACAAAGAATCATTTGTAGAACCAGATGTGAAACCAGCGGCTGCAATGGAGCACAGCACTTTGGAAGGTGTTATTCATTTTTACTAATGGCCACAACATGAACCTTTTCCCGATAGTGAAGTGTTGAAAGCTTCACTAGTTCAGAACGCTTCACTTAGCCATCACTAACTAACACACAAAATATAAACCCATTTACAAGAGCAGCACTTACTCACCTCACCTGCCACCATGCTGCTGGATCCGGTTAAGAAACCAGAATGATTGTGGAATGAGCCTTTATATCTGTGCTGCAGTGCATCATGGGAAATGGGAGAAACCAAGTTTGGGGGTGTTTTAAAAGTTAGGCTCAGTTACTTCCCATAACACCCGATGTACTCAGTGCATCGTCAGAAGAATGGCATCTACGCTAATATTAGTCTGTTTCTTTCTTATTCTATATTCTATTCTATATTAAAGTAATGTAACATTACTTTTGATTACTTTTTGATTTACTTTTCTAAATTTCAAAATTTTTTGAAACATTTAAACCAGGCAGAGTGAACCTTACAGTAGCTCTCAACACTGATTACTGTCAGACTTTTAAAATCCTTTATCACTTGAATTAAGATTATAATAAGTAAGGGATACATCTTCATTTTGCAATAACAACTGGCTGGACGTACATTATCCCATTTATTACACAGTTGCTTGTTGAGGAATGAGGACACAGGTGTATTTGTGTGAAATTCAGATGTACCCCCTTTGTAATCATTAACATTTTTCAAAAGTAACTAATTTAATTACATATTTTTTCTCGGTAACTATAGCTAATTACAATTACATTTATTTTGTAATTAAATTAGGTAATTCTGTTACATGTAACAAGCTACTCCCCAACACTGGTTATGAGTACTAATAGAAGTAAGTGAGGAGCTTTTTTTTGAGGACACAGGTTCAACACTGGTAATTAAATTAGGTAACTGGGTCACACTGAGCACATGGGGAATGAAAAAACAAAACGTCCATAGGTGTAACATATATATGAATATAATCATATTAAATAGAACTAATAAATATAAAGAAAATAATAGAATATAATAACTAGAAAATCTCTTTTGAGCTCAGTCATAAGATCAGTTCAGTTCATTTCTGCATTACTGTCTGCTGAAATAGTTATTTTATTTAACAAGCTTTTTACTGACATAAATTGTGAACTGGAGATATTGAAGTTGAGGTGTTTAAAGGGTTAAAATGGCATAAATGAACATTAATATCTGCTCTTCATGTTTCTCACCTGTAGTGAATGATCAGTTTCAGAGCAGATCTTCTTCTTCTTTTTCCTCTTTCTCTCGTTCATATTCCTCTCTCCACTCCACTCGTCTTCTCTTCAGTTCATCTTCATGTTGTTCTTCAAGGAGTTTCAGTTTGTCTTCAAGAGTCTTTTGTTGATCTTCTCTCATGTTTCTTTCTTCTTTTAGTCTCTTCTCTGAATCCTCTAGTTGTTCTTGTCTCTCTCTTTCTATTCTCTCTTTCTCTCTGATTATTCCCTCCATTTCACTCTTCAGTCTCTGAATCTGTTCATCTGAAATCTGTTTTCTCTATTTCTTTTCTCCTCCTCTTCTTCTCGTCTTCTCTTTTCCTCTTGTTCTCTTCTTCTCTCATCTCTCATCTGGATTTTTTTTGTCTTTTCCTCTTTTTTTCTTATTTTCCTCTAGTCTCTGCTTCTCCCACTCCTCTCGTTCTCTCTTCATCTCCTCTTGTGTCTTTCTCTCTTGTTCCTCTCTTTCTTTGATGTCTCTTTTATATTGTTCTTCTCTCTCTCTAAATTCGTATCTTCTATTTTCTCTCTGTCATAATCTTCCTTCATCATCATCTTTATCCTCTTTCTCTTCTTCATGTTTGTTCATCAGTTCTTCTCTTTCTCTGTTCAGTTGCTCCACTCTCTCCATCAGTATGTTCTTCTGTAGTTCTTGTATTTGTCTTTCCATCTCTCTGAACATCTGTGTCGATCACAGTAATGTGTCTGCTGTTGATTTCAGCTGTTTCTCTCTGACACTCTTTAGTAACAGACTCTTGAGATGTTTCTGCTGTAAACTTCTTTCTTCCTAAGATGGTGTTTCCAGTTGCACTTTTCCCGACTCCAGTTTTTCCCAGCAGCAAAATCCTCAGATCATCTTCACTCTCTGTTGAACCTGTAAGAGAAGAAATGCATCAGTTTTACAGCATAAATTGTTTAGCCACTCTAAAATCCACACAGTTCATATTTTCATTAAGCAGTTGCTCTCAAATTCACATTATCTGCACAGTTTAAAGTTAGCATTTTAGTGCAAATATTTTAAAGAAAACATACAGTAAAACAAATGTGTTTCACTATGAGCTGCATGTTTAATATGGATCAGGAAACAAGACAGAAATTGTAATTTTTGAGCTGAATCATTTTGTAGCATATTTCACAGATTTTGTTTTTAAACACTAATGATTCAGATTGTAAAATTACAGTGAAACTTTAAGCTTCACTGCTCCAGAGCATCGTAGTAGTTCAGCGATTGGCCAAAATTATCAGATTATTGCAATAATATTGAATTTTAAATGTGAAAATTTGTTGGAAGAATATATATCATTTAACATTTTAAAGTGTATTTCTTTTACCTTTTGGAGGATAGTGAATCTTAGATAGTGTCACGGATCTGGTTGATGCTCCGCGTACCACCCACCACAAGAGGTCACACTCTCCTTATTTTTAACACAGACTGTTACACTATCTCTTGGACTGCATCTCCCATCCTCCACTGCACTGGTTGCGTCACACGCAGGTGGCCAATCAGTGCCGCTATAAAAGCCCCGGACTTCCCATGCACGGCACGGATTGTTAGATTGTAGTTTGTTATTGTTAGTGTTCTTCCGAGTTTCCTAGTTTCCCTTGCTCCGTGTGTTTTACGTTCCTGCCTGGCCTTCTCGTTTACGTCTGTCTTCCGCCTGCCCACTGACCTCCGCTAGTTTTGACCCTTCTCTCGGATCGCCCTTCTCGGACTGTGTTCGCCCCTGATTGGACTACGCCTGCCTCACGGACTTCTCTTGTGTTTTCTGTTTATATATCTGTTAGTCATTACTCTGACCCTGCCTGCCTGACTATGTCTTTGCCTCGTCCATATAATAAAAGCGTGCTTATGGATCCGCTCGCCTCTAGTCATTCACTCCTGGTAACAGATAGAGTGTTCTTAAATATTTAACAGTATTTTTATTAAATGTGTCATCTGGTTTATTTATTAATATTTGACAGGGGTGGCATAACTGGATAATAATGTGTCTTATATATCTGTCAGTGCAGAGTTTACTCTCTATTTCAATATCACCAACATATAATAAGGGAAGAAAGGGAACATCTCATTAACATTTTATACCTGAGGGTATTACATTAACAACAGTAAAGAACTGCTTTGAATAACAGGGAAATCTGTGCTTTAAAGTGAAAGAATTGTAATCTAACATATCACCACTCTCATCCATTACATCCATCACTGACCAAATATTTCTAATTACCCAGTTCTCATAAAACAGGGATTTGTTATTCCAGACAGGAGTATTGTGAGGTGTAAAATTGTGTGTCAATTTCCAACATAATAAGACTTGTTGGTGAATGCTGATAACTTCACAGGAAGTTTGGGTAAATCAAAGTCACATCTGAGAAGAAAGTGAATATCACCCAATTTACAAAACAAAGCTGAAG
>NW_026129526.1:20464-43957 GCF_022985175.1 Labeo rohita | reverse complement strand
CTTTTATCTAAATAACTTTCTCCCTCACAACATCTCTTCTCTCCTCTGATGATGGAGCAGAAAAATCTGTCAATCACTGGAGATCAAAATAATAACAAATGACAGCAATGCAATTAATGAATGGACCAAATTAAATCCAGCCATACATTTTTTGTTTGTTTGTGTTTTTTTTTGATGATTTTTTTATTGATGATAAATTACTCTTAAAATGTCTTTAGGTAAATTGTAATTCAGAAACACAATTGTCTTGATTTCTCACATTTAACCCTTTGAACGGTTTGGTCCCACATATGGGATTTAGAACGTTCGGTGACGTCACGCAACTGCCAAATTCAAACGGTGTTTTCGCGCGTTGTCTGGCGCTGAGCCTGAGAGAGACGCGCTGCGCTTGTCATATAATCACAATTGTGCAGTGTTTTCAACGACTTAACGTTTATTTTAGGTTTCTGGAATTTAAATGCATATAAGTACTAGTAAAACAATACATTTAGAGTTTGTAAAATACACACGGATGTCTATGGAAGCAGCAATAACAATCCATTCTAGTTATGATTTGCCGACGTGTTTGATTTATATCAGATACACATAATGTAAGTAATGATATAATTCACTCCATTCCTTTCCCAGTTCACCAGCTATTTACTTGCATGTATTTCGGGAGTATCTGGTGATTTTTACCTGCTGTAAATGCGGCTGACAGGACTCTCTGAACAGCAGCGCGAACAAACATGGCGGCGCCATCTCACGATATAGATCACGATCCAGATCATTTATAAAGGTTTTAAAACGGCAAAATACACTCACTTACACGTATTCGTGAATCGGAATATCAGATAGTTAAAGATATGGTAAGCAAGTTTGTGAATATTTTGAATAAAAAAGGAAAAACGAAATAAAAGCGATATGTCTGTCATACAGCGCTATAGTGGCTGCGGTGTGTCACGTGACAATCATGACGCGTCGCCATGGAAACAGTAAAGCGAACATTATAAAATAACGGTCGCCTAAAAAAACTCACTCTGGGGGTCCGATAGAATATTTTAAACTCACCAGTGAAAGGGTTAAACTCAGTGTTCACATTTTAATGTAATTTTTAAGTAGTTCTATAGTTGATCCTAGATCTTAATCTACTTTGTTAATCTTTTTTCCTTCTGTTCTTGTTTATGGTCATATAATGTTTTTGGCAATGTTTTAATTATTACACTGTATGGTGTTAACACATGATGAATTTACTCACATGAACTTGACACTTGTCTGATTCAATGTCTTTTCTCTTTCTGTTTTCAGTCTGTATGATTGCAGTATTACAGAGAAACAGTGTCTCATCCTGACTTCAGCTCTGAAATCAAACCCATCACACCTGAGAGAACTGGACCTGAGTGAGAATAAACTAGGAGACTCTGGAGTGAAAAACCTCAGTGATCTACTGATGAACACACAATTCAAGCTGGAGAAACTAGAGTTAGTATCATTATACTGTACAGCAGTGACAGTGAGATTAAAGTTCACTGTTTAGTTTAAGTCCGCTGGACTCTTGTCACATCATTTCCAGTGCTACACTTTCTGTCATTTCTCCATCTGAAGAAAGATTTAGGAATACAATGTTTTTATGTGTATAAACAGAAAAAACAACATAAAACTTGCTGAAATGTGACATTTTTGCTGTGTAATAAAACAGAAGTGACAGACTAAAAACAGTAGATGATTCTGACAGTTAGATTTATACTGGACTAATAGTATATTTCACTCATTTTTTGTTATTAAGGGAAATGTAGATTTAGTATATTTGTATAGTTAGAAATTGAAACTACGCTTTAAGCATTTTTTAAAAATATTTAATTTGATTGATTTTATTATTTTTTTCCAATTGAAATGTAAAAATAGACCATTCAATGTTTGTTAATTTTACTATTGTTTCTGTATTGATTCTACATATTAATTTACATTGGTAAAATTGACTTATTTGTTGACTGAGGGTCCAGACTTGGATTGTAACTAGTCTCCTCAAATACTCCTCTCTTGGTTTGTTCATTCATATATTAGAAGTTTCCATGATTTTGCTGGTTTATTAGTGAATGTATGGCATTTGTTCATGATGTATCATAGATCTGATTCATTGTCTTTTCTCTTTCTGTTTTCAGTCTGTGTGATTGCAGAATTACAGAGAAACAGTGTCTCATCCAAATCAAACCCATCACACCTGAGAGAACTGGACCTGAGTGTGAATCAAATAAAAAACACAGGAGTGAATCACTTATGTGACGTACTGAAGGATTCACACTGTAAACTGGAGAGATTGAGGTCAGTAACATTCACATACAAGAATCAAAATGATTAAAATCACTTCAACAGTTTAAACCAAAACACTTTATAGTATCTAACGATGTCTACAGACACCTATATCTGGTACTTAAGTAAAAAGACAGGTTTTTATGCATAGTTAATAGATTTCACTATTAGGCTACTTTGCTGATCAACTAACATGATCTATAAAGGTGCAAAATGATTTGACAAATAAATGAAACATGATGAAACATTCATTTGAGTTTAAATTGTTATAGCTTATTCTAGAGATTGCAGTGATGCATGACATGGTGAAAAATGACTGAATGAATAATACTGTATTAAAGTAGCTTCATTATAATGCCTTAAGAATACCCTTATAATGTATTATAAATACAGGCTACATAAAAAGTGTTACCAGATTCATTTTAAAATAGCAGGAATGTTTTCTGAATCAAAAATCTTTTCAGTAGCAAAGCTCTTTTTTTTTGATCAAGTAACACAGTAGCATCAACAAAAGCTACATTTACCAAAGCATTTCTGAGGCTCAAGCTCAAATCGGAAAAATAACTGCTAAGGATCACTGATCCTGGATCAGTAAGTGACGCCACTAAACCTCGTAACTCCATTGGCTCCTCAAAGTGTCAGTCAAACCTCATTATTCCTCCCACATATAAATGTATCTGTATACAATGAAGCCACAAACCAGCTTTGACACAGTGTTTATTATTAATTAAAAGACTTTTTTTTTTTTTTTTTAATTTCTGAAAAAGTATCAGTTTCGGTCATAGGATGTTTCCGGCCAGCAGCAAAAATGTATTTTGCCTATGTCACAGTATGAGGTAAATCCAGCCCTGTACATGATACTGATACTGAGAGCATTGACTTGAAATGAAGTTGGTTCAATATAAACAGGGTTCCCACGCGTCCTGGAAAACCTGGAAAATTGATGACTAATTTTCCAGTCTTGGAAAACACATGGAAAATGACAGAAAATAGAAAATGTCCTGAAAAATCTTGTAGTTGTCCTGGAAAATTATTATTTAAAAAAAAATGGATTTGTATTCTCCTTTAGCCAAGCCCAAAACAAATAATGCTAGTAGCAGAAAACGTTTGAACTGATATAAATTGTAACTGGCCAGTTTCTGCTCCAAACACACAATTATCAGTCAGTTCTTTTGTTTTATTTCTGTTCTGGTGCTGCTTTGTTTCCTACAGTAACCAGGGAAATTCTATATCACTGTTGTTCCATCAGCACCACCTGCTGTCAGAGAGTGAATTTGTGCTTTCAGTCTGTTTTTGTTTCCTGCAGATATTTTTTATGTAGCATAATTTCACAAAGATAAAGTTTTTTTTTTTTTTTTTTTTTTTTTTTTCTGTTTTTGCTTCAGATTTTGAAATTAGATCAGAAACTGCTCATAAATATCACAATATATTTCTTAATTTCACTATGATATAATTCTGATATCGTAATGAGCAACATTTTCAAAAGCCTCAGAATTATTGCAAAGAACACCCACAACAGATGTCTATACACCTTATTTTTCAGTGCGAAAGTAAGCTGTTTTCTGGTAATGTGTTAGACGTCCGGTTCATAATTCGCCATAGGGAAATAACGAGAAGAATATTGAAGTGCAGTAAACGGTAAAACCACTACAAATAGTTGTTCATAATTAAGATGGTACATTAAAATAATATGAAAAATTTGCAATTTTTTTGTGCAGCTAAGTAGCTGGAAGTGGAAACCCAGACACAAAAAAATCCTTCTGGGAAAAATAAAACAAACTTCTGAAAAATAAATTTGTCAAGTCTATGAAACCTTTCTATAAAAATATAATATTTTTTAAAAAAAATGGTACAAATAAATTAAAATTCACCTTTTATTTGTATTTAGGCTTCAAATACATATTCATTATCTGCCAGTAAGAGGTGTCAGTTTCCCCTTTAAAGCAGTGCTGTGCTCATGAATGCTGCCTTATGAGATCAAATGAAAATGCCATTGAAATCTTTCTGAAGAGAGATGCTTCCCTTCAAAGATACATTAATTTAAAACATGCAGCGCTCATGTTTATTCAAAGTCATCAATCAGTGTAAAATTTCTTTGTATTTCTATCAGGGAAAATTGTACATAAACCTATGAGAAGTGTAAATTATTTTATTAAATTAACAACTTTATTTTATTTTTTATTTTATTTTATTTTTGTTTTGATGACCAAATTGTGAAAAAAATTATCCAAAGTATATCCAAAGCAGGTATTCAGACACTCTTCCTCTGTTTCATTTTATGAAGACATTTTCACTTTTGACTTAAACAGTTTTCTTCTGTCTTCTCTCTTTCTCTCATTGCAGGTTAAGCTGGTGTGAAATGACAGATGAAGGTTGTTCTGCTGTGACTTCAGCTCTGAAATCAAACCCATCACACCTGAGAGAACTGAACCTGAGCAGGAATAAACTAGGAGACTCTGGAGTGAAAAACCTCAGTGATCTACTGATGAACACACAATTCAAGCTGGAGAAACTAGAGTTAGTATCATTATACTGTACAGCAGTGACAGTGTTATTAGTTTACTGTTCAGTTTATTTTAAGTGTTTTGTGTGTGTTTGTGACTGTACACTCAAATTATTTTGCCTCTTTTTCATTTTAATTAAAATGAGCTAAAGTAAGATGTTTTTGAGCATTCTGTAACAATTTCATTGTTCATTCTACACACACACCAGTTTTTTTTCATATTCATTATTGTGTATAATTATGAGTGAAACTGCTTGTTTAATATAATAATAATAATTAGGCCTCAGTGAATGAATAAATAAATATATATATAGTTATTTGTTCCCACAAGATTTTGTTTGACAAATGTAGTTGAGCTGAACCCAAACTAGTGTAGATTCATTTAATGTAAACCAGCTAAATTGTGTTGACCCAACTAAGCAATTTTCATTTGAATTAAATAAATTAAATTGTAAAAACTTTCTTTAGTAAAATTTAATTAAGCAAAAATAATTTATTTTTGACTGTTTGACATTTACTTATGATGTATTTATTCACACATAAACTTTACATGGATCTGATTCATTGTCTTTTCTCTTTCTGTCTTCAGTCTGTGTGATTGCAGTATTACAGAGAAACAGTGTCTCATCCTGACTTCAGCTCTGAAATCAAACCCATCACACCTGAGAGAACTGAACCTGAGCAGGAATCAAATAAAAAACACAGGAGTGAATCACTTATGTGACGTACTGAAGGATTCACACTGTAAACTGGAGAGATTGAGGTCAGTAACATTCACATACAAGAATCAAAATGATTAAAATCACTTCAACAGTTTAAACCAAAACACTTTATACTCAAAATCTCATGATGAGTCTGAGTTCACATTATATTTGTGAAAAATTCTTCACCTTAATGATTTGTTTGTAAGATGATCTTCCTCTGTTTGTCTCTTTCTAGTCTTTATGACTGTGGAATTACAGATGTTTCTTCTTTAACTCAGTCTTTGACAAACACAAAAGCACTGCAGTTTCTAAAAGAGCTTGATCTGAGTTTTAATATGATTGGAGACTCAAAGCAGCAGCTCATTGATGTGCTACGAGACTCAAACTGTAAACTGAGGTGAGTAAACTTCACTTTCTGATATTAAAGAGATTCATTTACCTCTAATATGTGAACAAATATATACTTTCAAATATTTGTGAAAAGTTTATCAAATTATCATCAAGCTTTATTTCAAAGGGTTTGTGTCAGAATGAAATGTAAAGTTGATAAAAATGTTGAACACAAAGGAGGAAAGAGAACAAAAGCACACTGTCAGAGCTTTATACAACAACACCTGCTTTATTAATGACATCAGTAATAGTGAATCATTACAGTTTGAAATAGATTTGGTCAGATTGTAGGAAAACGCTGGTAAAATCAGTGCAGATTCCAGCTTCAGCTCACAGCCGTCCAGCATCACATGATCAATGTCTCTGTCTCTTGTGTTTTTACTTTGACAAGCAACACGTCACATTACTTATGTAAGGTTTAATCAGGGTGTGATTTGTCGGGGTGAATTCCTCCCTGGTAGAACTGCAACAGCTCAACGGTGTAAACCTGGGAAACATGCTTCATTCTGACAAGGCTTGTCGTAATATACTCATGTTTATTGGAGAAACAATGATTTTTTTTTCATGAAAGTGTTTCAAAACATCCCCCCTCTGGTTTTTCCACAAATCACAACCTGGGTACATAATGTACACTACCGTTCAAAAGTTTGGGGTCAGTACATTTTTATTGTTTCTTTTTTTTTTTTTTTTTTAAGAAATTAATACTTTTATTCACCAAGGATGTATTAAGTTAATAATTAAAGTTTATTAAAAATTAATAATAAATAATTTACATTGTTATAAAATATTTATATTTTGAATAAACACTGTACTTTTTAAACTGGTTATTCATGAAAGAATCCTGAAAAAAAAACAAAAAACCACAGGTTCCAAAAAATATTTGGCAGCACAACTGTTGATATTATCCAACATTGATCATTCTAATAATAAATCCGCATATTAGAATGATTTCTGAAGGATCATGTGACACTTAAGACTGGAGTAACAGCTGATAAAAATTCAGCTTTTCATCACAGGAATAAATTCCATTTTAAAGTATGTTAAATTAAAAAACATTATTTTATATTGTAAAAACATTTTGCAATATTACTGTTTATTTCTGTATTTTAATCAAATAAATGCAGCCTTGATGAGCATAAGAGACTACTTTAAAGACTATTACAAGTCTTACTGACCCCAAACTTTTGAACGATAGTGTACATCCACATTCAATCCCACAATGCACAGCAATACAGAGTTTACAACTGATGTATGTCCAACGGATAGAGAATACCCATAATGCACTGTGAGAGTCGCATGCTGAATGAGTTGCTGTGTCACACCTGAAGATGAATCATCCATCCATTCATTTTACAAAATGCTCGCCTTCGTAGTACAGCGTAATACAATACATACATAAATGAATTGGAAATTGATTATTAAAAAGATTTTTTAATAATTTCAGTTCTTTACTGAGACCAATACAAACATGTTTAAACTAGAGGACAAACAGCTTTAACTAGTGGAACATTTCACTGAAAGATTTTTGTTTTAAGGCAAAATCACATTTGTATTTGTTCCATGTCATTTATTATATTTGGTGTAAACTCATTAGTATGTGTTTCACTTTATTTTGACTCAATAGAGACACGGATTGGAATTCATGTTCTAAATGTATTATATTTAAAACACAAATACTGTTTTATAAATATGTATTTAAATCAGGTAGAGTCAGTAATTAATCTGATTACAGGATTTTAATGTAACTTTTACTCAAAAAAAAAAAAAAAATATAGTAACTAATTTGTAGTTTGTTCCACTGAACTCTGATTATCTTCTCTTCTGTTCCACCTTACAGTGTAGATAGAAGTCCCATCACCAAAAGTCCCTGATAGAGTTCAATCACAAGAAATACCTGGAGTTCAATCACCAAAAGATGATAAATGCTGTATTTCATAATGAAGTGGTCTTGAGAGGAGCAGTAAACATCAGGTGAGGATCCACAGAAGAGCTTCACTACTGTGTCTATGAGGAGAAAGAAATGTGTGATAAATGTGTGAATGTGATCCATACAGGTGAAGAGACTCAGACTTTACAATCAAATAATGCAGCATGTGTGTTAGAAACATGTGATATTGAATGATTAATGTTGCTTTAGTATTCAAGTGATCATTTTGTTTAATTTAAAGCTGGAACAGAGGAGGAAGAAGCTCAGATGAGTCTGTCTGGCTCTTCAGTTTAATAATATTTGTATTAAAATCATCCATAATGATTCAAATGTTTCTAATCATAAATGCAGCACTTAAATGTATGAAAAGAAATGATAAAACAAGTCTGTAATGTGAAATTTCCATGTCACTTAAAACATTTGTTATATCATATTTTATACACATTGTTATTCTATTTTATTTTATATTAGGTTAGTTATGTGTGTGTCTGTTGTTAATGGACAGATATCCAGTATATTGTGTTTGTTCTGTGGATGGAGTCTCTACTTCATCAGTTCAGACCAACTAAACATTTTTACCAGTTATTTGTGTCTTTCAGTCTCCTCTAGATTCAAATACATTTCACACCACATTTATATTTGCATGTAAATAAAATGCTACATATACAGTTAAAAACAACTACTTTGTTTAAAAAGTTCACTTGCCTGTTTTAAGTATTAAAATATTTGAGAAAAGTCTCAGTGTCTTTGATTGGTTTCCAACTTTCTTCAAAAATATTTCATGTTCTACAGAAAAGAGAAAGTAAACAAGGAACATACATGTTCTTATTTAGCACTTATAACTTATAAAACTATCAAACAACAGATATTTTGACTTTAAATACTTTTAATTAAATGAATGACTTACAAATACCAGAAACTGTAAATGAAATCACTGCAGAAGTGTTAAAGTGTTTGTGAACAGGAAGAACAAAGGCAGTGTAAACTGAATGTTGATGTTGATGTTGATGTTGAAGGTTTCGAGGTTTCAGCACCTGATGATTTTATGAGGATTCATCAGTAAAAATACAGAAACCAAATGTACAATAAAAACTTTCAGAAAGTGTTTCAGAAATGATCCTGTAAATTAGAGAAATCTGCTACAAGTGTTTCACTTCAGGATGTAGAGATTTGTCAGTGAAGATTTGTCAGTGAATTCACTTCTTGTTGAAATACTACACTGATTTTAAACAGAATAAGATTTACTGCTGTATTAGTTCTGGTTATATTTCTAACAGTAATTCATAAATGAAAACACTTCAAAATCAACAGCTTTTATGAATTCAGTGTGTTTATACACATGTGATAGTAAATGTAAGCAGTTTAGCATTGTTTAACAAATGTAAAGTTTTATTATACTAAATCTTGTGTATTACAGTTTAAAATGATTTCTAATGCATACAGCTGAAACAAATGAAATAATGCAGCATTAATATAAACATACATGTACACATGGGCGATATATCAAATAACATTTCAGTCATAGTACAGATCAGCTCTTTTGAGGGTTTCGTCAGTTTGTTCTTTCAGATTCGGTGAATCTGCTGTGTTCGTTTCATCACATCTGGTTCGGACCTGAAACCGGAAGTTGTTCATCAGTTAACACGGTCAGTGTCTTCAGCTTTGTTTTGTAAATTGGGTGATATTCACTTTCTTCTCACATGTGACTTTGATTTACCCAAACTTCCTGTGAATTTATCAGCATTTCCATGATCCTGCCTGGACCACATGTGTTCATCATTGTGCTCAATTTAGGACAAAGATTCACCAAAGAAGAACAGACAGCTGTGGAGATCATCCAGGAGACGTTTGGAGAGAAATCATTAATGTTCACTATGGTGCTCTTCACCAGAGGAGATGATCTGGAGAACAAAACCATTGAACAGTGTTTGGGAAAACCTGGATCTGCTCTGAATCAGCTGATTGAATCGTGTGGAAACAGATTCCATGTGTTCAATAATAAAGAGACTGGAGACCAAACACAGGTGACTGATCTACTGCAGAAGATAGACAACATGGTGAAAACAAACGGAGGGAGTTACTACTCATGTAAGATGTTCAGAGAGATGGAAAGACAAATACAAGAACAACAGAAGAACATACTGATGGAGAGAGTGGAGCAACTGAACAGAGAAAAAGACGAACTGATGAACAAACATGAAGAAGAGAAAGAGGATAAAGATGATGATGAAGGAAGATTATGACAGAGAGAGAAGAACAATATAAAAGAGATGAAGGAAAGGAGAGAGATGAAGAACAATGAAAAGAGAATGGGAGAAACAGACTAGAGGAAAATAAGAGAAAAGAAGAAGAGTATAAAACACAAATACAAGAGAAAGAGAGAAAAATCCATGAGGAGATGAAAAGAGAACAAGAGGAAAAGACAAGACAAGAAGAAGAGGAGGAGAAAAGAAACAGAGAAAAACAGATTTCAGATGAACAGATTCAGAGACTGAAGAGTGAAATGGAGAGAATAATCAGAGAGAAAGAGATTTCAGATGAACAGATTCAGAGACAAGAACAACTAGAGAGATTCAGAGAAGACTACAACTAGAGATTCAGAAAGAGACTAAAGAAGATCAACAAAGAAGATCAACAAAAGACTCTTGAAGACAAACTGAAACTCCTTGAAGAACAACATGAAGATGAACTGAAGAGAAGACGAGTGGAGTGGAGAGAGGAATATGAACGAGAGAAAGAGGAAATGAAGAAGAAGATCTGCTCTGAAACTGATCATTCACTACAGGTGAGAAACATGAAGAGCAGATATTAATGTTCATTTATGTCATTTTAACTCTTTAAACACCTCAACTTCAATATCTCCAGTTCACAATTTATGTCAGTAAAAAGCTTGTTAAATAAAATAACTATTTCTATAACAGACAGTAATGCAGAAATGAACTGATCTGACTGAGCTTAAAAGAGAAGACATTTTCTATTTATTATATTTATGATTATATTCATATACATGTTACACCTATGGACGTTTTGTTGTGTTTTCATTCCCCATGTGCTCAGTGTGACCCAGTTTACCCCATGTTTCATTATGTTAGTCAGTTCACCTGTGTCCTCATTAGTTGATCGTCCTCACCTGTCTGTCACTCGTTAGCAACCTACTTTAGTTCTAGCCTGTTCAGACTGTTCATAGCATTAATAAATTCAGATAATTATTATATTCACGATTAAAATATTTTAATATGTAAGAAATGACAGATGACATGATTAGTTTGTTTAAATCCGTATTGACTCTGAATAACAGAAATTAATTATTGGTTGTAATGATTATAATAATAATAATTGTAGTAATGTTTTAACTTATTGTTTTTTACACAGGGAGAAAACAAGGATATTGAACCAGCAGGAGTCAGAGCAGAAAAAACACAAAATCTATTTCACAGACTTCATTTTGAAGACAAACATCTCAACAAACTGAGAGCTGCAGATGTTCTTCAGATAACTGAACATTCATTACAGTCTCATGAGTCTTGTGCTGAAGAACAGCTGATTCAGACTTTCATACAGAAACTACTGATGATGAACTACAGAGCAAGATACATTAAAACCAATCAGCTTATGAACACTGTTCACCCGATGGATGTCCAGATGTCCGTGTTTTCATTGTGCTGATGTTTTCCTGAAGCAGCTGATGGTCACTAAACTGTCCCAGTGTCAGTTCGCTCTGCCTCTGCTTGTTCCTGATCCATTCACACAACAGATTGAGTTTCCTCTCTGGACATTCAGACAAATCAACAAGAGCTGGAAGATCAGAAACACCAACAATGAAATCATCAGTCAAACCCAGCCGATCTACAAGACACAAACTCCAATGGTGTTTTTCTTCAGGTTTGGCTCTGTGTCTTCATCCAAGTCTCATCTGATGAACAGACTGATCAATGAGAAACACAACACGTTCTTCCACAGAAACTGCCCAGACAGCAGCAGAACCAGAGTCCTGATGGATGGAGTGGTGGAGATCGCCTGGTTCTGCCCCTCTGGAACAAACACAGATAAATTCACTGAGTGTGTTGTGTTCTGTATCTACACGGTGATGCAGGAGACCATGAGAAACAGCTGCAGATCCTCACTGAAATCCTCTCTTCTGCCCAAGGCTAGTGCTCACAAAGTCTACAGTAGTCAACATTTGAAGTGGATCAAAACCTTTCATCAAAGTTGTCCTAAATCCAAAATCAATACCCTCTTTTTGTCTTAGGACAACTTTGATAAACTTTTTTTTGATCCACTTCAAATGTTGACTACTGTATTCCTAAAGGCCCACAGCTCTGCACAACTTTGCTCCAACCTTATTGTATTTTCTCCCTCAACTTCAAAAATCATTTCAGAATCATCCTACATCACTGCAGAAGTACCAACACGGTCTTTAAGTGAACATGCAAAGAAAATCAAACACCTTAACAAAAAAGGTAAAGCGGCAATATAGGACAATATTGAAGTTGCGGGAGAACATGAGATGGGAGTTTTTTGACATACACTAACTGTCATGAACTGGAATAAAAACCGTTCAGGCGAAGCAAGACAAGACGAGTGTTTGACATTAAAAAGTATATAAATTGTATTATTTTTATGAAAATAACTGATCGTTTCGCTAGATAGGACTCTTCTTCCTCAGCTGGGATCGTTTACAACTGCATTTGGGATCGTTTGAAGCTGCATTTAAACTGCATTTTGGAAGTTCGAAATCGGGGCACCATATCAGTCCATTATATGGAGAAAAATGCTGAAATTTTTTCCTCAAAAAACAATTTTTTAAGACTGAAGAAAGAAAGACATGAACATCTTGGATGACAAGGGGGTGAGTACATTATCTGTAATTTTTTTTTCTAGAAGTGAACTTCTCCTTTAAACTACAAAATGCTTCTAAAAATACATTATGCCTTATGAAATTCTAAACAATTAAGGCAGTTATATTTGTTGTATAAATTTAATTGTTTATATTTAAGTTAAGCATTTTATAAAATAGTTTAATGTACAATACACACAGTCCTACCCCACCCCAATGTAGTGACGTTAATTTGAAGCAAGAGAAACTGAAAGAGTGACTTTACTGTGTCAGACACGTGACACTTCACTCACAGCTCACTGGTCCAATTTCAGTTTTAGATCTGTTATCCAGAACAAGGAGGTTTTGTTCTGGCTAAGGGATCTCAAATCAGACACATCTCTGACACAATAAAGTCACTCCCTCAGTTTTTCTTGCCCCAAATGAACAGTCACTTCATGTCAGGATTTTTTACAGACAATTTGGGGTGGGGTAGAGCAATGTGTATTGTAACATTAAACTGTTTTAGAAAAAAGCTAAACTTCACATTTCATCCTTTAAACCCTCTCTTCTGCACAGTTTAATGCACAAAATATCTCTTTTGCACAATTTCATGTACAAATGTCTCTTTTGTAAAACGTCATGTACAGTACTTATGTAAAGTTTTTGGTCCTGTGAGACACGACATCTCGTTCTACTATATGTCCACACATGTAGCACAATGACAATTAAGCTCGACTTGACTTGACTTTTAAGATAAGGGAAGATTAAAACATAAATATAACTGGCTTTATTGTTTATATTTTTTATATATCTCATATTAGCTAGAGACAAAACCATAAGGCTTTTAGTAATGTTTCTTATAATTTTAGATTTTTTATGTATTAAATTATTGTACTCTTTATCCATTGCACATAAGTTTCAGTTTAAACAACTATTTAGGGCTGTGCTATTATGTAGTCAGACTGTGATCAATCAATAAATCACAACAATCCCACACTGCCAATGTGATACAGACACAGACACAGTGATTGAATGTTATTGTCAAGTCTAAAAGCAGCCTAACAACAACAAAAGTATTGACTTTTAGTTCTGTTCATCTTTGTTAGATTCATGGTTACTATTGGTTACGGAAAAATGAAAAATGATTTGATTATAAATCATTATTTACTCAGCCTCATGTGAAATAGATTTAACAGAATCAAAACTGTGCCTGCTTGATTTGAAGGAACCAATGAGATTTACAAGCACGCACGTTTAAACTTACCATACTTTTACCATATTTGATGCATGATTACAAAGGGGGTTACATCTGAATTTCACACAAATACACCCACATACAGATTTAATTGTCTACTTTCATAAACTGCATTGATTGCAGAATAGGACACATGCTTATTCAATAACTATTTAATTTCCTATTTGGGTTTTTGCATATACTTTAGATTTTAAGATAAATTGTTTTTTTCCAGGGCGTTGTTAGATGGCAGTGTTTCCTGTCATAACTATGCAAACATTTGATTTCAAAACCAGTATCATAGCTATTAAACTATTTCTTGTTATGATTTCAAATCTGAATTTAACCTCAGAATGATCTAAAATGATCTAAAAATAAGTTAATAAGAGTCTGAATTTGTGGTGGCTGTGCTTTAAATTATTACACGGCTTTACGGAATACTTGATTCTGATTGGTCAGTCATCACATTCCAAGGTATGTTATTCTTCGATAACAACTGGTAAAAGCTAATAACACAGACTCATCACTCCAAAAAAACCATTTCCTTTCATATAAAATAACTTGAAATGTGTGTCAGTGCTTTGGTGTCAAATTAATACATTTCATAATTTTGGTAAGGTTACATTATACTTGCCAACGATCTCTAGGAGTTCGCCTCAAATACATTAAATATTAATAAAAATTAACTTCTGATACTTTTCAACAATGGCAGGCAGTTTGTGTCAAATAACAACATTTTTTGTCTATATAAAATAACTTGGAAAAAGTGTGATGTCTTTGGTGTAAAATTAATATTTTTCACATGTTTGAATGGTTACATCAGATTTGCCAGCGATCTCCTGTAATTGGCGTCATATAAATTTTATATGAATAGACATTAACTTCAGATAACAGTGAGCAATCGCAGACAGTTTCTTTCAAAAAGAAACATTTTTCGTTCGTATAAAATAACTTCAAAAAAGTGTCAGGTCTTTGGTGGAAAATTTATATTTTTCTAATTTTTTAAAGGGTTACCTAAGATTTGCCAGCGATCTCCTGTAATTGGGGTCAGATACATTTTATATGAATAAACATTAACTTCAGATACCAGTCAGCAATCGCAGGCAGTTTCTTTCAAATACAAATTTTTTTTTGTTCATATAAAATAACTTCAAAAAAGTGTCTGGACTTTGGTGTAAAATAAATATTTTAAATATTTTTGATCGGATACCTCAGATTTGCCTGCGATCTCCAGTGATTGGCGACAGATACATTTTATATTAATAAACATTACCTGTAGATACCAGTCAGCAATCGCATTCACTTTCTTACAAATATAAACATTTTTTGTTCATATAAAATAACTTGAAAAAAGTGTCAGATCATTGGTGTAAAATAAATATTTAAAATATTTTTGAACAGTTGCCCCAAAACTTGCCAGTGATCTTCTGTAATTGGCGTAAGATACATTTTATATTAATAAACATTAACTTCAGATACCAGTCAGCAATCGCAGGCAGTTTCTTTCAGAAATAAGCATTTTTTGTTCATATAAAATAACATGAAAAAAGTGTCAGGTCTTTGGTGGAAAATTAATATTTTTCTAATTTTTTAAAGGGTTACCTAAGATTTGCCAGCGATCTCCTGTAATTGACGTCAGATACATTTTATATGAATAAACATTAACTTCAGATACCAGTCAGCAATCGCAGGCAGTTTCTTTCAAAAATAAATATTTTTTGTTCATATAAAATAACTTGGAAAAAAGTGTCTGGACTTTGGTGTAAAATTAATATTTTTCATATTTCTGAACGGTTACGTCAGATTTGCCAGCGATCTCCTGTAATTGGCGTCAGATACATTTTATATGAATAAACATTAACTTCAGATACCAGTCAGCAATCGCATGCAGTTTCTTTCAAATATAAATATTTTTTGTTCATATAAAATAACCTGAAGAAAGTGTCTGGACTTTGGTGTAAAATAAATATTTTTCATATTTTTGAACCGTTACCCCAAAACTTGCCAGTGATCTTCTGTAATTGGCGTAAGATACATTTTATACAACCTGAGCAGCACCTTCTCCACACGCTCTTGATCTTCTGCTGAACACGGCTCATGTTTGAGGAGCAGAACGATCACATGCCTGGATCAGACAGATGGACACACTTTGAGGAGATCTGAGATGTTGGTCTGGAGCAGCTGATCACATGAGGTCTGGAGATGAAATGCTGTAAAAAGTTTGTTAGCAAACTTTAAGTTGGTCTTGAGAAAGCCTAGCCAGTAAGTTTTAAGCAGTTTTAAAAGCTTTTAGTTTAAAGAAAGTTTAAAGGTTTTCAGTTTGAAATAGTTTTAGTTTGATTGATAAAGTTTGAAGATAGATAGGCTAGATAGATATAAATAAAGAAAAAAAGGAAAATTAGAAAGAAAAAGAAAGAAAGAAAGATTAGTTAGAAAGAAAGAAACATTAGTTAGAAAGAAAGAAGAAAGATAAAAAAAGAAAGATTAGTTAAAAAGAAAGAAAAAAGAAAGATTAGTAAGAAAGAAAAGTAAGAAAGAAAGAAAAAAAAAAAAAAAAAAAGAAAGATTAGTTAGAAAGAAAAGCCAGAAAGAAAAGAAAGATTAGTTAGAAAGAAAGAAAAAGAAAAAAGAAAGATTAGCTAGAAAGAAAGAAGAAAGACTGGTTAAAAAGAAAGAAATAAAAAAGAAAGATTAGTTAGAACGAAATAAAAAAGAAAGATTTGTTAGAAAGGAAAGAAAGATTAGTTAGAAAGATTAGATTAGTTAGAAAGAAAGCATGTCGGTAGCATGATAGAAAGCAAGTCGCTAGCATTGTTTTAGCATGATTAGCAAGTCGTTAGCATGATTTTAGCAAGTCACTAGCATGATTTTAGCATTACTAGCAAGTCCCTAGCATGATTTTAGCATGATTAGCAAGTCGCTAGCATGATTTTAACATGACTAGCAAGTCGCTAGCATGATTTTAGCAAGTCGTTAGCATGATTTTATGCAAGTCACTAGCATGATTTTAGCATTACTAGCAAGTCCCTAGCATGATTTTAACATGATTAGCAAGTCGCTAGCATGATTTTAGCATGACTAGCAAGTCGCTAGCATGATTTTAACATGACTAGCAAGTCACTAGCATGATTTTAGCATGACTAGCAAGTCGCTAGCATGATTTTAACATGACTAGCAAGTCACTAGCATGATTTTAGCATGACTAGCAAGTCGCTAGCATGATTTTAGGATGACTAGCAAATCATTAGCATGATTTTAACATGACTAGCAAGTCACTAGCATGATTTTAGCATGACTAGCAAGCAGTGGTGGGCAGTGATTTTAGTTGAATTCGCAACTGTACTTAAGTACATTTTTCAAGTATCTGTACTTTACTGGAGTAGTTTTATTTTGAGTAACTTTCACTTGTACTTCACTACATTCCAAAGCGTAAGATCGTATTTTTTACTTCACTACATTTCATAAACATATTTTACCTCTTATAATATATCACGAGCTCTGAGACGACAGAAGCGGTGTCTGATTCATGAACAAACTGATTCTTTTCAATGAACCTGTTAATCTGATTTTAGCATGACACCAAATGATTCATTCACGAATTGAATGATCCGATTGCAGCTGTTCTCGAGTGACAACTCACTGATTCAAATGATCCGTTTAGAGCGAGTCTCAAGTCAACTGAATTCACAAGTAAGAACCGGGAGATCAGTCGCGCCCGCGCGACTGATTTTGCGATGAGTAAAGTCGTTAACATGATTTTTAGGATTATATTATTATTATATTATTATAACTGAAAATCATATTTAGGTCAAAGCGTTGTTTGTGAATTACATCTGCTGTAAAAGGTGATCTGTTTAAGCGCATGAAATGACTTGAATTCAAAAAGCATGAAATTTAAATAACAGCAAATTAAATAACTTCTGCATGTTTTTATCCCTGACTGATGTAACGTTAGCAGTTTTATTAAAATGCTATGCATGTAGCGCTTTTAACGTCTGTTTTTATATTGTTTAGCAACAGTATACATTTTTATGTGGTTTGGATCAGCTGGAGTAGACAGATATAAATGTTTATTCAACCATACTGAAAATAAGTAAATATTGTTAGCTGATGCTAACTGTCTAGCTGATTGCTGGTGCTAAGTTGAGATTATTTTTTAGATATAAAGTCCACATATTTTTATTCAACCACCTAGATAGATTACATCAGAGGGGAAAAGAAAGGATGTCATGCTCAGATCATTTTAACTACAGTAAATATCAAAGTGGAAAGTGATGCCCTCTGGGGGCATTTGGCCTGGGATGTTTTTACATGGACAATATTTGAAAGGAAAAAATCATTTTGATAATATAATTATATTTTCCTTAAAATGTTCTTGTTAACTTCAGTCCTTATTCTCAAGTCATATATAACTGTGATTTTATGCAAAACAAGCTTTACTTGTTCACACTTTTTTAGCTTACTGGTGAAAATATGATGGTCAAATCTGTTTTCTCTCAGGTACATTAGCATGATTTTCACATTGAATATTACTACATCACTCTCATCAACATACTCCATATCAACAACAGTAGGATTATAAAAAATATGTGCTGCCTATATAAAATTGCAAAATAAATCTATCAGTACTTTTAGCATTTACATACAAAATCGGGTACTTTTGTGACTTTCACTCGAAAAATTGAAAGAGGAGCACTTTTACTTTTACTGATTTTAGCATGATTATACTTTTACTGGAGTAATTATACGTACTTTTACTCGAGCATTGATTTTGTCCACCACTGACTAGCAAGTCGCTAGCTGATTTTAGGATGACTAGCAAATCATTAGCACGACTTTAGCATGATTAGCAAGTCGATAGCATGATTTTAGCATGACTAGTAAGTCGCTAGCATGATTTTAGCATGACTAGAAAGTCGCAAACATGATTTTAACATGACTAGCATGATTTTAGCATGATTTTAGCAAGTCGTTAGCATGATTTTAGCATGACTAGCAAGTTGCTAGCATGATTTTAACATGATTAGCAAGTCGCTAGCATGATTTTAGCATGACTAGCAAGTCGTTAGCATGATTTTAGCATTATTTTAGCATGATTAACAAGTCGCTAGCATGATTTTAGCATGACTAGCAAGTCGCTAGCATGATTTTAACATGACTAGCAAGTCGCTAGCATGATTTTAGGATGACTAGCAAATCATTAACATGATTTTAACATGACTAGCAAGTCGCTAGCATGATTTTAGCATGACTAACAAGTCGCTAGCATGATTTTAGGATGACTAACAAATCATTAGCACGACTTTAGCATGATTAGCAAGTCGCTAGCATGATTTTAGCATGACTAACAAATCATTAAGTCGATTTTAGCATGACTAGCAAGATTTGATTTTAGCATGACTAGCAAGTCACTAGCATGATTTTAGCATGACTAGCAAGTCGCTAGCATGATTTTAGCATGACTAGCAAATCATTAGCATGATTTTAGCATGACTAGCAAGTCGTTAGCATGATTTTAGCATGACTAGCAAGTCGCTAGCATGATTTTAGCATGACTAGCAAGTCGCTAGCATGATTTTAGCATGACTAGCAAATCATTAGCATGATTTTAGCATGACTAGCAAGTCATAGCATGATTTTAGCATGACTAGCAAGTCACTAGCATGATTTTAGCATGACTAGCAAGTCACTAGCATGATTTTAGCATGATTTTAGCATGATTTTAGCATGAGTCATGATTTTTAACATGACTAGCAAGTCACTAGCATGATTTTAGCATGACTAGCAAGTCGCTAGCATGATTTTAGCATGACTAGCAAGTCGCTAGCATGATTTTAACATGACTAGCAAGTCGCTAGCATGATTTTAATATGATTAGCAAGTCGCTAGCATGATTTTAGCATGACTAGCAAGTCGTTAGCATGATTTTAGCAAGTCGTTAGCATGATTTTAGCATGACTAACAAGTCGCTAGCATGATTTTAACATGATTAGCAAGTCGCTAGCATGATTTTAGCATGACTAGCAAGTCGCTAGCATGATTTTAGCATTATTTTAGCATGATTAATAAGTCGCTAGCATGATTTTAGCATGACTAGCAAGTCGCTAGCATGATTTTAGGATGACTAGCAAGTCATTAGCATGATTTTAGCATGACTAGCAAGTCGCTAGCATGATTTTAGCATGACTAGCAAGATCACTAGCATGATTTTAGCATGACTAGCAAGTCGCTAGCATGATTTTAGCATGACTAGCAAGTCGCTAGCATGATTTTAACATGACTAGCAAGTCGCTAGCATGATTTTAGCATGACTAGCAAGTCGCTAGCATGATTTTAGCAAAGTCACTAGCATGATTTTAACATGACTAGCAAGTCGCTAGCATGATTTTAACATGACTAGCAAGTCGCTAGCATGATTTTAACATGACTAGCAAGTCGCTAGCATGATTTTAGCATGACTAGCAAAGTCGTTAGCATGATTTTAGCATGATTTTAAGATGAGTCGCTAGCATGATTTTAACATGATTAGCAAGTCGCTAGCATGATTTTAGCATGACTAGCAAGTCGCTAGCATGATTTTAGCATGACTAATAAGTCGCTAGCATGATTTTAGCATGACTAGCAAGTCGCTAGCATGATTTTAGGATGACTAGCAAATCTGATTTTAGCATGACTAGCAAGTCGCTAGCATGATTTTAGCATGATTAGCAAGTCATGAGCATGATTTTAGCATGACTAGCAAGTCAATGATTTTAGCATGACTAGCAAGTCGCTAGCATGATTTTAGCATGACTAGCAAATCAGCTAATCATGATTTTAGCATGATTAGCAAGTCGCTAGCATGATTTTAGCATGACTAGCAAGTCGCTAGCATGATTTTAGCATGACTAGCAAGTCGCTAGCATGATTTTAGGATGACTAGCAAATCACTAGCATGATTTTAGCATGATTTTAAGTCGCTAGCATGATTTTAGCATGACTAGCAAGTCATAGCATTTTTAGCATGACTAGCAAGTCGCTAGCATGATTTTAGCATGACTAGCAAGTCGCTAGCATGATTTTAACATGACTAGCAAGTCGCTAGCATGATTTTAGCAAGTCACTAGCATGATTTTAGCATGACTAGCAAGTCGCTAGCATGATTTTAGGATGACTAGCAAATCATTAGCATGATTTTAGCATGACTAGCAAGTCGCTAGCATGATTTTAACATGACTAGCAAGTCGCTAGCATGATTTTAGCATGACTAGCAAGTCGCTAGCATGATTTTAGCATGACTAGCAAGTTGCCAGCATGATTTTAGCAAGTCACTAGCATGATTTTAGCATGACTAGCAAGTCGCTAGCATGATTTTAACATGACTAGCAAGTCGCTAGCATGATTTTAGCATCGACTAGCAAGATTTTTAACATGATTTTAGCAAGTAGCATAGCATGATTTTTTAGCATGACTAGCAAGTCATTTTAGCATGATTTTAGCATGATTTTAACATGACTAGCAAGTCGCTAGCATGATTTTAGCATGACTAGCAAGTCGCTAGCATGATTTTAGCATGACTAGAATGATTTTAGCATGACTAGCAAGTCGCTAGCATGATTTTAGCATGACTAGCAAGTCGCTAGCATGATTTTAACATGACTAGCAAGTAGCTAGCATGATTTTAGCATGACTAGCAAGTCGCTAGCAAGATTTTAGCATGACTAGCAAGTCGCTAGCAAGATTTTAGCAAAGTCGCTAGCATGATTTTAGCATATATTAATAGATAGATAGATAGACAGATAGACAGATAGATAGATAAAGGTTTGAAGATAGATAGATAGATAGATAGATAGATAGATAGAGGTCTGAAGATAGACAGATAGACAGATAGACAGATAGATAGATAGATAGATAGATAGATAGATAGATAGATAAAGGTTTGAAGATAGATAGATAGATAGATAGATAGATAGATAAGGTTTGAAGATAGATAGATAGATAGATAGATAGATAGATAGATAGAGGTCTGAAGATAGACAGATAGATAGATAGATAGATAGATAAGGTTAGATGATAGATAGATAGATAGATAGATAGATAGATAGATAGATAGATAGATAGATAGATAAGGTTTGAAGATAGATAGATAGATAGATAGATAGATAGATAGATAGATAGATAGATAGATAGATAGATTAGTTATTAGTTAGAAAGAACTAACTAATTAGCTTAAAGCTTAATTAAGTTGGCTTGGGAAAGCCAACTTACTGAAATCCTATTTAAACTTATTAAGTTGGCTTGAAAAAGCCAACTTACTGATATTGTATTTAAACTTATTAAGTTGGCTTGAAAAAGCCAACTTACTGATATTGTATTTAAACTTATTAAGTTGGCTTGAAAAAGCCAACTTACTGATATTGTATTTAAACTTATTCTTATTCTTCTTCTTCTGAGACCCTTTTTTAAAACGTATCTCCTCCTAGAGCTTTTAAGCTACAGCCACCAAACTCGGCCCAGACCCGCAGACTGGTCTGACTCGGGTTGCTATATCTTTTCTAACTGATCCGGCTTACGGTTTTCGTAAACCAGACCGTCAAAACCACCAAAAATCCCATAGACTTACATTGACGGAATGTTCAAATGAGCCAACACCAACTGTCAAAATTCAAATCTAAACTCCCAGAATCCTTTGAGACTAAATGAAGCTTCACTTCTATGTACTATTACTAATCCATTTAAACTCATTCAAACTAATCTAATATTTCTAATCTATTTATGCTAATAGCAGTATGCTAATCATGCTAATTATGCCAGCAACATTCTAGTAACATGTTAATCATGCTAGAAACATGCTAATAACTTGATAATCATGCTAGAATCATGCTAGTAACATGCTAATGATGCTAGAAACATGCTAATAACATGTTAATTGTGTTAGTGACTTGCTAATCATGCTAGAATCATCCTAGTATCTTGCTAATCATGCTAGAATCATGCTAGTAACATGCTAATCATCCTAGAAACATGCTAGTAACTTGCTAACCATGTTAGAATCATGCTAGTACCATGTTAATCATGCTAGAAACATGATACCAACATGCTAATCATGCTAGCAACTTGTTAATCATGCTAGAATCATGCTAGTAACATGCTAATCATATTAGAAACATGCTAATAATATGCTAGCAACATGTTAAATATGCTAGCAACATGCTAGTAACTTGCTAATCGTGGTAACAACATGATAGTAACACCATAGCAATCACCCTAAGTACCCTAGCAACCGCCTAGCAACACCTTAGCAACCACCCTGAGTACCCTAGCAACCACATAGTAACACCTTAGCAACCAGCCTGAGTACCCTAGCAACCGCCTAGCAACACCCTAGCAACCACCTAGCAACACCTTAGCAACCACCCTGGGTACCTTAGCAACCACCTAGCAACACCTTACCAACCACCCCAGGTACCCTAGCAACCACATAGTAACACTCTAGCAACCACCCTGAGTACCCTAGCAACGGCCTAGCAACACCTTAGCAATCGCCCTAGCAACCACCCTGGATACGCTAGCAACCATGCTGAGTACCCTAGCAACCACCTAGCAACACTTTAGCAACCACCCTGTGTACCTTAGCAACCACCTAGC